>NC_084824.1:24437326-24737326 GCF_958449725.1 Rosa rugosa | reverse complement strand
TGGTGGTTTCAGAATGTCCCACTTAATAAACGTTTTGAGATATTTCTTCTGTATTGTCGGCAAACCAAAAAACAAATAGAAAAGAAAAAGAAAAAAAACTTTCAGAAAGTCTTATACTAGTCTTATAAACGAATGGGGTATAGCCATTTTTACATAATTATTCCAAACCAATGTTTGGATTGTAGTGCTATCCATTTATTTTCACTTCCAGAAGCAAAAAGAAAAAGTGGAGTAACATTTGAATGCATAGTATCTTTCTCCAATCTTCAGCTCACCAAATATGAAATTGGCTTGGTTTGGTAGGAAGTCATTTCAATCCAAACGTTTGCATTATTTATATAACTGTTCGGAAACTGCCATGAAATTCGAGTTAAGAAAACAAAGAGACAGAGAATACCGTGTGCCCTCCGTGTGATTGTGTGGATTTGGCCTATCATTGTGATTCATATAT
The DNA here is from genome assembly GCF_958449725.1 of Rosa rugosa. Classification (NCBI taxonomy): domain Eukaryota; kingdom Viridiplantae; phylum Streptophyta; class Magnoliopsida; order Rosales; family Rosaceae; genus Rosa; species Rosa rugosa. Next base: position 24,736,875 of record NC_084824.1, on the reverse strand, counting down.
AACGGAGTTGAAAGGTAGCATCAATCTTAACCACAGGTGGTTTTTGGTCAACTTTCCATACTCACTTTCATGTGACTCGTCACTTCTCATTTTTTTTATAACCAAGTCTAGAGCAACTGAGGTTAAACTCCACCATGTGACTTTTATGTTTTAGTTTTTTTTTTGTTTACCATATTAACAGTATTGTTTCCAACTTTTTGTATGATTTTCATTTCTCCCACCAGCTTTTTAAATTTCTACCAACATTTTTTTTAATTGAGACTATTATTTACTATGCAAGTTCAGCTAGCAGTATAATAATAATACATCCTTAAAAGTTAATAATAAATATCGTTATTTAGAATAACACTATAAATCTCATCCTAACAAAGAACAAACTACCTAACACAAAACTCTTGAGTTTCATTATAGAAAAAGATGAGAGTCGAGAGCGAGAGCGTGCCCTCTCAAAACCCTAGCGCTGCCTCCCGTAGGCTGCTTCTAGGGAGGTTTTCGACACCTCCAATTCAAGGTTCCTCTCAACGTTTTTGCCTTGCGGCTGATCGGTTCCATTCTCGGTGCAAGGAATGGTGGGTTGTGGTTTGTGTAGCAGCGATCCTTTTCATTCTCTGGCCGAGACGTAAACGACTTTGTGATCATAGTCTGAGGAGGAGATCTGGGATCTGGTATGGATCGGGGCATCATTCCTTTAGGGTTTGGCAGGTCTTTGATGGTGGGACAAGGCTGCTGGTGGCGGCGCTGCAGAGCGGTGGCAGAGTCCTGCTTCGGTGGATAGCTCTGAGGCGTTTGATGCCGAAGCCGCTGGTGTCGTCAACAATGGTGGTCTGGATGCATGTGGCGCCGGAGTTGCTTGGATCCTGGGTTGATTTGCTGGTAGCGTTGGCTTGGCTGTTCGGAGTCGCTTTCTTGGCTGCTCGGAATCGCTGGTTTGGCTGTTTGGAGGTAGTTGGTATGGTGGCTGTACTGGGTACGGATGACGACTGCATTCGGCGACAGCCGACGGCTGCAATGAGACTCTGGGCTGTTGCTGGGCCTAACTCAGCCCATATGTTGGGTTTAACTTCTCCTATGAGGAGGATCTAGGATCCAGGAGATATTGTGGTTGAATTTCTGCTCAATTTTCAAGAGGCTTGCCCTAAGGAAAAGGGCAAAAGGAAACTCTAGTTTCCTGCTTTTGTGACTAGCATTTGAGTTAGAGTCTGGTGCTATGTAAGTTAACTTCTCTAGTCGTACACCAATTGAGGTCTCTAGGCGATTAGGGTTGCTATAGCAAGAACTTAGATAGTTTGGATTTTGTTTCATTTGGCTAGGCACATTAATAATAAGTGTGCGTATTCTACAATGAAGGTCACTTGTCATTTGTTTGGCGGTTTGTGTCATCTAGTACGGTTGGTATGAAACAACATGTGATGCATGATAAATTAATGAAGTTATCTATTTCTCAAAAAAAAAAAAAAAAACTACCTAACACACACCCACCTTTTAGCATTATGCTCATAACAAAGAAAAGTAATCCCGAAGAAGAATAAATGAACAACAGTCTATTTTCTTTGCAATACAACAGTCTATTTTCTTTGCGATTTTTTCTACTCAAGTTGAAACAGTAAAAAAAGTAGATCGGACATTCTTTTGTGAAAAAAAAGATGAACAACAACAAAAAACAAAATCTAGAATCCACTAGTTAAAGATCTCGCGCTTTGCTGCAGGTAGTATAAACTATAAATGCATTCAAGTCGTATAACAATTTTAAATTACTTTTTCTCTAACTGAACTAACAACTAACAAATCAAACGAAAAGAATTCAAATAGGCAAACCAATTCAAAACAAAATAGAAAAGAAACCAAACCAAAATCAGAAAGGAACATTCACATATGTTAAATATTCTCCTTCACTTGTAGATTACTGACTCTTGTCACATTCTCACTTCACATTCAGTGAAGATGGCAGTTCTTTTTAACCGATCCAATCGTTCATAGGTGAAAATTTTCAAGTTAGGCACCATCTTTTCTAAGCTCTTTAAAACCTCTGATAGTATTTTGCAATCTAGTAGCTCTTCTTAATTGTGTGTAGTCCATGGATGGGGAAGCACACGGTTTCTTTGAAACTGGTTCATCACACTGATTGTCCAATCCAAAACCAAGGCGAGGAAAAAATCTTCTTTTCTGATCAGTGAAGGCAGAGGAGATATTCATCATGGCACTGCGTTTGAAGTCATTATAGAGGAAATTTAATTTCTTGATCTTCCTCTGTTATCAGTATCATTAGTACAATTTAGAGTGGTACCTCAAAGTGTGTTGGGGTTGGGTATTCAATCATTGATTCAAGTAGTTGAGAAGCTACAAAACATTGTTTAGCTGCCTACACTTGAGTTATTTCCTCTTGGACTATTGGAATCTGTTCGAGTGGGATTTCAACTCCAAGATCAACCCGAGCAATCATGACTCCATAGGAAGCTTCAATGATTTCTTCCTGCTTCTGAATGGCTTTGTAGCAATCAGCTACCTATCTTATAATCTAATATTGGAAAGAAAGAGAATGTACTTTGCTTTTTCTTTTTCTATGGCATCTACTTGATTCCAACTCACTTTAAGCACCGTATTCCATGAAAGTAAACAGCATGCCCGCCCCAATTACAGCCAAAGCTCACAAGCACTCGATCTCTCAGTTTTGTGTCCATGCAATGTTTTATTTTTTTTCTCATCCAAGAAGCTAAAATAAGCTTTAGGTACAGAAAACTAGTGAATGGAACAGAGCTGTGAACATAGTAATGAAATAGAGGTAGAGAAATCTGCAGAGTAAATCAGTTTTTCACTTCTTCATTAAGTTTATGGACTTGATGCATGCGCAGTCTTAATATCCCCTTAATTATTGATCAAGGAGAAAATGGAAAGATCGCTTCTGAAGGCATAGACTTGAGTTTGGGCTACTTCTATTACAATGATAGTTATTGAAGAGACATCAAAGTACTAGCTAGATATCTCCAGAAGTAGGGAAATAAGGAATAAATTTTTCTGTTTCCGTATGATGAAGGCTGTCCAGCAATCACATGCATGGTGATTTCCTTTTAACTTTTTGACTGGTTAATGTTGTTTTCTTGTTTCATTGTAAATCTTCTCTTACGGAAACAATATTTCATAACTTTGAGTAAAATTAAGCACCACATTGCCAGGGAAAAGAAAAAACTCAAATCTTTATTTAGGATATAAACAAAGGCTGTGACATATATACAAGTGAAGCGCACACATATTGCACCATTTATCTTTTTGAGTTACTGTATTCTCTACTCAATTATTCAAGGGTAAAATTCATGAATCACTATAGACTTCAATGAAACAAATAGAGAACCATGCAGGGGGAAGACAACAGTTGAACTCAGAAAAGAAGCTCCTATATAACATTAATGGGTGGTACTAAATGATTGTGTTCTTTAACTTTGAGCTAAAATCATTTTACCTCCCTGAACTTTACATCTAAAATCGGTAGTGCCTCCAAACTTCTAATTTGATCACTTGTGTCCTTATACTTTCCAATTTGATCTATCATAGTCAATCCTTAACTAGCCCATCAATTTCTTAATATAACGTTGCCCATTCAAACTACATTTTGGTCTTCAATCATGCAAGAAACACATCATTTACATGCCAATGCTAAAAACTGACCTTAAGTGGACTCTCATCGTCATCAATTTAGAAAAAAATTGTCAAATTAGTTTACTAATGACTATGGTGGAGCGTATTGGAGAGTACGGATATATGTGATCAAATTAGAAGTTCAGGTGCAATTTTAAACTGAAAAACTATTAGATCGCTTCACAATGAATACAGATACAATTGTATAAAAGTAAGAACAACAAACAGATAAAGAATGGATCGTGAACCTTTAAGACGAAGTGGTGTTAGCTCAGTGGTTAGAGCACCCACTACCTAAGATCGAGGTCATGGGTTCGAGTCACCATGGGGGTAGGAGTGAAATCCTTTGATCATCTTTTGAAAGAAAAAAATAAATAAATAAATAAATCTTTTAAACTGAATGGCCACTCAATCCAATCCTAAGTCTCAATTTTTTTGGTATCCTTTCCATGGGGCAAGAAACTATATTACCGAGAGCATATGAGAGAGTGCATGGACCTAAGCTTTTTATAGAGAATTGGATATTCTGTAACCTCCCATAAAGGAAACAAGTTAAGTCCAAATCCCTATTGTAATTGCATATATTATTAGGTTAACTTAATAACCAAGTCATATTAAATTCCTACTTTATTTACTTGGATACACCGTAAATAAAGTATCTAGGATTAAAGTCTCAAGATTCTCCAATTACTTATTCTGCGTAAATTGGTAAGTTGTTGATGACTCGATGTAAACTAATGATAGAGTCCATTTCAGTCTTACATCAGGTGCACAAACGATCTTAGGTGTAAAATTCAAGGAGGTAAAATGAATTTAACCCTTACACTTTATGAATGGAAGACACGTAAACGTAAACATATATGGAACACTAGTGCACAATGCCAATTAGCATTTTATTCATTGGGCAATACATTTCTCTCCATTAAAATGTTGATAAAGATCCTAATTTTGATCGAATCCCTCATCACCTCGATCACCCTAACCCAAACCGAAACCCAGGAAAAGAAAATAACATACTACACTCTAAATTTGCTTAACCATCATATTTCTTCATTAAATTTGGTAGTTTCTTCAAAAACAAGGTGAAAATACTAGGCTCATCAAATTTTCTTGGAGTATGTGAAGTAGTTTTCCCAAGAGAAAAAGGAGTTCACTTCTGCAGCAGCAGGTCTGCACTATCTCTTGTAGAACCAATATAAGGAAGTCAGTTAAGTAATATAATTGCAATTGGGAGAATTAGAAAAGATCGAGAAAGAAAAAAACAACATAGTTAAATTTGCATGCATCCTAAGAGGGCAGCTGGTTCATCAGGTCAAAAATCAAAATTTTGGTTAACAACTAATTTGAGGTGGATTAACAAATTGTTAGTTTATTAAGACAATGGTGGAAGGCTTAGTTAGCACTCACTAAACAAGATTAAGATTGAATACTCGAATTATCACTATATCCTCCATTGCTAATTAGTAGACTCCAACTTTTTTCTTTAAAGAAAAAAACTCTATTCAATGTTTAAAAAGAAAAGAAAAAAACTTTATTCCTTTATTCTTATAGAATTCTCACTTGGATAACTTGCATCTTTCATTCTAACTTTTCCATATGCTTGTGTTGTGGAATCAGCTACATATTGTGGAATTCGTTTTTCACTTCTCATCTTGTACTTTTAGAATTTCTGCTCTCGTTTTTTTCTTTTTTCTTTCTCTTCTTTGAAGTTTTCTTAATAAAACTTTTTACAGATGCATACTCTGCTCTTCTCGAACCCCAACTTTCAAAGCTCAAGCTACCAATTTTTGTCGAAAGACGGCGGACTCAAATCGGGTAAAGGGTCTCTGGTCTCGGAGATTACGAATAAAATTTGATCATAAAATCCTCATAATCTAAAAAATAAAAATGTGTTTAAGGATATCTCTATTTGTGTTTGGCCCAAACTCTAGGTTACTTGACCTAGTGGTAATAGGGTTAAATTAGAAGGATCTAGATTCCTATTCAATGTACGATTACTTTCCTTGTACGATTGAGATTCTATGTATTGTAATCCTCTATATAAAGAGGCCCCTATTATCAATGAGAATACACAACAAATTCCTCTCAATTTCAGTTTCTCTACAACACGTTATCAGCACGAAGCCCTAACCCTGAAAACCCTAATTTCGTAACCTTCAAAATCCTGCAACCACCGCCCCACATATCGTAGCCCTATTCCCAAGGAGCCCAGAACCGGCGGCGGAATCACCGGAACCGGCCGGAAAACCCCTGAACCGGCCGTCGGAAAAATCGGACCGGCCCCTGCCTTGTGCCTGCCCTGTGCCTGCCTTGTGCCTGCCCCTGCGAGCCCTGCCGAGCAGCTGCCGAGATCTGCCGAGCCTTGTGCCTGCATCTGCCGAGACCTGCCGACAGCCCCTGCAAGCCTCCTGCCGAGACCTGCCGAGACACTTGTCGAACCCTGCGCACCCCTGTGCCTGCCCCTGTCGACATCTGCCGAAAGCTCCGCATAGCCCCCGCCGACACCTGCCGAGCACCTGCCGAGACCTGCGCACCCCTGTGCCTGCATCTGCCGACAGCTGCCTTGCACCTGCCGAGCATCTGCCTGCCAGCCCTGCACAGCCCCTGCACAGCCTCCGCACACCTCATGCACAGCCCCTGCAGCAACCCTGCCTAGCTCCGGCCACCACCTCCGGCCACCAGTTTCCGGCCACTTTTCCGGCGACCCCCGGCGACCTTTTTCCGGCCATCTTCAACGACTTTTCCGGTCAAGATTTCCGGCTATTTTTCAAGGTAAACTTTTCTAAAAGTTCCCGTTTTTGAAGTTTTTCAATTTCTTCTTCTTTTCTCGAGGACTTCCAACATCCCTTCTTCTACCCCCCTTTCTTCTTCATAGGGGAGACCAAAAGCCGAACTGTGGGGGTTCGTGCTCACTCCGAGCTTAGAGCTTGTAGAGTCCTCCAAACTTAGAGTTTGTTGAGAAGAAAACGATCGACCACATACATCGTCGTTTCGATCTAATCCAAAACCCCTCTTGGAATCGGATTTTCTTGGAAGCGACTACGCTCAGAAAATCCCTAATTTCTTAGAAGCGACTACGCTCAGAAATTTTATAGTTTTTCGTGGTAGCCTTTTTCGCTCCGAAACTAACCCTATTTTCTTGTTGTTTTTCAGGATGAATAACCTGAACAAGTTGAGTTTCACTACACTAGAGACAACAGGCGCAGGATACCACAAGTGGGTCCGTGATGTGCGCCAGCATCTTAAGGCTGATGGGATCTTGAGTACGATCCAAGAGCCAAGTCAGGACGTGCGTACTCCTCAACAAGCTGCTGCTTTTGAAGCAAATAGAGCTACGAGAGAGGCGAATGAAGCCAAAGCCATCATTCTCATGACAAGGCACATGAATGACGCGCTCCAGAATGAGTACCTCAATGAGGAAGACCCAAGAAGACTATGGGTAGAACTCGAGCAGCGTTTTGGCAACGTCCGTGATTCCCTGCTTCCAGACTTAGAAGTGAGATGGCATAGCCTCCGCTTCTGTGATTTCAAGTCTGTACTTGACTACAATTCAGAAGCACTTCGTATCAAGTCTATGATGGAATTCTGTGGACAGAACATCACTGATACGATGTTGATCGAGAAGACTCTCTCCACCTTCCCCGTCTCTGCATTGATGATAGCCAAAAACTATCGGATTGATGTCAATGCTAGACGCATCACAAGATTTCATGAGCTAATTGGTGCCTTGAACGTAGCTGAAAAGCACGACAACATACTTGTGAAGAACTATAACTCCAGACCCGTAGGAACCAAGTCAATTCCGGAGTCTAATTATAGTCGCGCCTCCAAGGGAGGACGCAAGGAGCGAAACCCTAAGAGTAGGGATAATTCTGGACGTTCTGGTCCATATTCTCGCCCTAAAGAGGAAGGAAATCGCCAAGATAGGCGTGCACGGAACCGTGGAGGTAAACGTGTGAAGAGAGAGAGAGGCCAAGCCTCCGGTTATGGTGGTAACGCCACCAAAGGCAATAACCGTCTACAAAACGCTCCTAGAGCGCCTCGATCAAGGGAACCTGACCATAATGATGCTTGTCTCAGATGTGGATCAAGTGGACATTGGGCAAAGAAGTGTACTGCATCCCAGAACGTTGCAAACGCATACAAGATGTATCGTGAAGCAAGGGAGGCAAATTACATGGAACAAGAAGATCAAGATGGAGATCTCGATCTAAGGGTGGAAGACGACAAGGATCAAGACCCAGAAACTGGCGATTTTGATTAAGTCTTTTTATTTCCAAGAGATGTAGGCAATTGCCATATTATTTTTGTAGTAGATGCCAATGCTATTAGTCTTTCTTCAAAGTAGGCGTACTCAATGTGAGTGTGATGTCTAGGAAGGTTTTGAGATAAGTGGTACTTAAGAGAGCCTCGCTCCACCGACATCTCTCTACTCACCTGGTCACATTTACATTGGAATTACCGAAAGGAGTTAGACGACTACCATTGTTTTGCATTAACTAGTTTATTGGATTAGATTTCCTTTGGTTAAAGAAACGATGATGTAATTCCGTTTGGCTTATTAATAAAAGTTGAGTTCTTTTCTTTATGACTCCTTTTTAATTACGAGCTTTTCTTTTAGGAATGGATAAACTTCAATGTCTTGCGGATAGTGCGACTACGCACACCATTCTACGACATAGGCAATTATTCTTGGAGATGTTGCCTACATATTCATCTGTGACTACGATGGCTGGGCCATCAAGTTTAGTTCAAGGACATGGAATGGCCCAATTCCTTTTGCCTAATGGCACCTTGATTAAAGTCACTGAAGCTCTCTATGCTCCTAAGGCAAATCAGACCTTATTGAGCTTTAAAGATATTAGAGCCAACGGATTCCATGCGGAAACGCATAGTGAGAACGGAATAGAATTCCTTTGCATTACCTCTAATGATTGCGGAAGAAAGCGCATCTTAGAGAAGCTTATGTGTCAATCTAGTGGACTTTATGTCACTACAATTCGACCTATTGAATCCAATAATGTCATAAGAGAAGATCTCTTGGATTCGGACACATATTGGCTTTGGCATGACCGACTAGGACATCCTGGTCGTGATATGATGCTCCGTATACTAAAGACTTCACACGGACATCCATTCTTCAGAGTGAGAAGAAGTAAGAATCGAAAATTGATTCCAGGACTTAGCAAGACCGCAACAATTGCAGCATCTGGAGCTGCAGCCGTCTTGGGGCGCCATAGGACCGCCCAAGTCCCATGTGGTGACGCCATTAATGGCGCCAACCATGAGCATGACGCCATGGTTGTTCCTCCTAGTGGCCATGATGCCACACACACCAATTTCCATGGCTCTAACGCCATAATGGGAGATGTAGTCACCCACTTTGCTTCTAATAGCGCTACAGACGCTCAGGCCCAACCAAAATCCTCATTGGTTGCTTCTAAGGCCCCTCGCTCTTTCTGCAAAGCCTGTTCCTTCGGGAAATTAGGACTGAGACCGTCCTACGCAAAGGATCCCAAAATCCTCATTCCGTTCTTACAGAGAATCCAAGGGGATATCTGTGGACCAATTCAACCACCATGCGAACCTTTTAAATACTTTATGGTATTGGTTGATGCGTCGACACGCTGGTCACATGTCGCGCTACTGTCCACTCGAAATGCTGCTTATGCTAAACTCCTCGCCCAGATTATCCGTCTACGGGCTCACTACCCTAACCATCCTATTAAGTCAATTCGACTTGATAATGCTGGGGAGTTTACATCGAAAACATTCGATGACTATTGCATGTCACTGGGGATTGATGTAGAGCATCCAGTTCCCCATGTTCATACCCAAAATGGTCTCGCAGAAGCCGCTATCAAACGACTACAGATGATAGCACGGACATTGGTTATGCGCACCAATCTCCCTGTTTCTGCTTGGGGATATGCAATATTGCATGCAGCGACGCTAATTCGTCTACGACCCACTGCCACCCAATCTTACTCTGCGTTACAGCTAGTGACTGGGTACGAGCCTGATATCTCGCACTTACGCATTTTTAGGTGTGCCATTTATGTGCCTATTACGCCGCCACAGCGTACTAAGATGGGTCCACAACGACGAATGGGCATTTATGTTGGATATGAATCTCCAACGATCGTCCGCTACCTTGAACCCTTGACAGGCGATCTCTTTACCGCTAGATTTGCGGATTGTCACTTTGATGAGACAGTCTTCCCATCGTTAGGGGGAGATAAGAACACATATGTTCAACAGGAACGACAGGAATTGTCGTGGTCTGTCCCCACTATGTCTCATCTCGATCCCCGTACCGCACAGTCCGAACTTGAAGTGCGAAGAATAATCGAGCTCCAGAACGTAGCAGACACTCTGCCTGATGCGTTTTCTGATGTTGCCAAAGTGACGAGATCACACATACCTGCTGCAAACGTGCCTGCAAGGATCGATGTCCCAAATACTGGACATCACGCCTCCCCTGTGACACCAGGAGAAGGCGCCATTGCCCAACATGGCAATGATGTGGCATCTATGGCCGCAGGTCCCGCAAGAAAGCGCGGTAGACCGATTGGTTCGAAGGATACTCGCCCTAGAAAGAGAGCGAACGAGGCACAAACAAATCCTTTGACCATCGATACTCAAAATCCGTCCCATGAGAATGTTCCGGATTATGGTTATGTCCAAGAAACATCATTGGGGGACGCCTCAATGTCAGAACCTATCCCTGAGAACGTAGAGATCTCTGTTAATTACACTAGTGTACATGGGACGTGGGAAAGAAACTCCATCATCATTGATGATGTATTCGCGTATTCAGTGGCGCGTGAGATTATTGAGACCGATGACATCGAACCACGCTCCGTTGATGAATGCCAACGTAGAGCTGATTGGCCAAAGTGGAAAGATGCGATCCAGGCAGAACTTGATTCTCTAGCGAAAAGAAAGGTATTCGGACCAGTTGTGCCAATACCGCCCAACACCAAACCAGTTGGTCACAAATGGGTATTCGTTAGAAAGCATAATGAGAAAAACGAGATTGTAAGGTACAAAGCTCGCCTTGTGGCGCAAGGTTTCTCACAACGCCCTGGAATCGACTACGAGGAGACCTATTCTCCCGTAATGGACGTCATAACGTTCCGCTACCTTGTCAGTTTGGTAGTTTCTGAAAAACTGAACATGCAGCTTATGGATGTGGTTACTGCGTATCTATATGGGGATCTAGATACAGAGATATACATGAAGATTCCAGACGGAATTCAGTTACCCAAATCAAGTGGCTCTAAACCACGGAGCGCGTTTGCAATTAGATTGAAACGCTCACTATATGGATTGAAACAATCCGGACGGATGTGGTATAACCGTCTAAGTGACTACTTGATTGGAAAAGGATATGTCAACAATGAACTATGCCCATGTGTGTTCATAAAGAGGACAAGTTCCGGATTTGCAATAGTAGCGGTTTATGTCGATGACATGAACATAATTGGCACCCTTAAAGAGTTAAGAGAAACCGCTGAACACTTGAAATCTGAGTTTGAGATGAAAGATCTTGGGAAAACACGGTTTTGCCTCGGTTTAGAACTTGAGCACCGTAGAGATGGTATCCTGATTCATCAATCAGCTTATACCCAAAAGATGCTTAGGCGTTTCAACACTGATAAGATTAAGCCTTCAAGCACCCCAATGGTCGTCCGTAGTCTTGATCCAAAGAAGGATCAATTTCGTCCAAAAGATGACGATGAAGATGTGCTAGAGGCAGAAGTGCCCTACCTAAGTGCAATAGGCGCATTATTGTACTTAGCACAATGCACAAGACCGGATATCTCATTCGCTGTGAACTTGCTAGCTAGATATAGCTCTGCGCCTACACGACGCCATTGGACTGGTGTTAAAGATATCTTTCGATACCTAAGTGGTACGATCGATATGGGCTTGTTCTATCCCTACAGAGAGAAGATGGATTCGGACCCATCAAGTGCCATGGACGCCACACATGGTGGACTGCGTTCCCTCTCCCCATCCCAAAATGATATAAGTGTTTTGGAAGGTTTTGCTGATGCTGGGTACCTCTCTGACCCACACAAAGGTCGCTCCCAAACTGGTTATGTTTTCACCATGGGAAAGACCGCGATATCTTGGAGGTCTACAAAGCAGACCTTAGTCGCTACCTCTTCGAATCATGCAGAGATTATTGCTCTTCACGAAGCAGTTCGTGAATGTATATGGCTTCGATCCATAGTTACGCATATTCGAAGCAATTGTGGTTTGAAGTCTACCACAGATGAGCCAACGAGCATTTATGAGGATAATGCTGCTTGCATTGAACAAATGAAGCAAGACTACATCAAAGGCGACAACATCAAGCATATATCGCCCAAATTCTTCTACAATCAGCAACAACAGAAGCTCCTCAAGATCAAAGTGAACCAGGTTCGATCTGAGGACAATGAGGCAGACTTGTTTACTAAGTCATTGCCCAAATCCACGTTTGAGAAACATGTGGCAAGAATTGGCTTGCGGAAATTATCTGAACTCCCATGATCGTAGTCATCAGGGGGAGGCGCAGACATCAGGAGGAGATGTCTACATGTTCACCTCGAAACGTGAAGGGTGTGTTGTGCTCTTTTTCCCCTTCGACCGAGGTTATTTTTGTCCCACTGGGTTTTTGTTACTCGGCAAGGTTTTTAACGAGGCAACGAGAGAAGCACCGCGTTTGGACAACACAAGGGGGAGTGTTTAAGGATATCTCTATTTATGTTTGGCCCAAACTCTAGGTTACTTGACCTAGTGGTAATAGGGTTAAATTAGAAGGATCTAGATTCCTATTCAATGTACGATTACTTTCCTTGTACGATTGAGATTCTATGTATTGTAATCCTCTATATAAAGAGGTCTCTATTATCAATGAGATACACAGCAAATTCCTCTCAATTTCAGTTTCTCTACAACAAAATGATCATAATATAAAAACGGATCTTTGTGCTAGAAGCCTAGAATTTACTCTCCAAGGAATAAGCCTTTGGATTCTATTCTTACACACGGATCTCTGGTGCAGGAGCTAGTGGCTTAGTGCTCGTACTTCACACCTTTGGATTCTTATTCTTACACACAAGCAAGGGTATTAAAGACATTCTCTTCTTTCTCCTCAAAAACCACCCAAACTCCTACCCCAAAACCTCTCGCCGTCTCTGCAACCCCTTCTGAATTCTACGCACTTTTCCTCTGTCAAGCTCAGAGAGCACGCCATGGGAGACCTCGCCGTTACTTCCAAGGAGGGCCCTAAGCTCCCCATCCCCGGCCAACGCAACGTCCTCATCACCAGCGCGCTGCCCTACGTCAACAACGTCCCTCATCTCGGCAACATCATCGGCTGCGTTCTCAGCGCCGACGTCTTCGCTCGCTACTGCCGTCTCCGGGGATACAACACCGTCTATATCTGCGGCACCGATGAGTACGGCACCGCCACGGAGACCAAAGCCATGGAGGAGAAGTGTAGCCCCAAGGAGATCTGCGATAAGTGAGTTTTATTTCTCGCAGTGAATTTTTATGTGTGAATTTTTGATAATTTACTGCGGTTAATTTATCTGGAGCTTGATGGAAATGGTTGGTGGATTTTGTAGGTACTATGCGATTCATCGGCAGGTGTATGAGTGGTTCAATATTAGTTTTGACAAATTCGGGCGAACTTCGACGCCGGAGCAGACGGAGGTGTGCCAAGCGATTTTCAATAGGCTGCTGGAGAATAATTGGCTTTCTGAGAACACAATGCAGCAGGTAACATTCACTGGATTGTTATTGTATCGATTTTGTTGTTGGTTTTGTGCATGCTGAGCATTGTGATTTGAGATGTTATAATATGTGTTAACTTGAGTTACTGTTGTTCAGCTATTTTGTGATACTTGCACACGGTTTTTGGCCGACAGGCTCGTGGAGGGAACGTGCCCAACGCAAGGTTGTGATTATACTTCTGCAAGAGGAGATCAGTGTGAGAACTGTGGGAAGCTTTTAAACCCCACAGAATTAAAGGATCCGAAGTGCAAGGTACAGAGTTTTTGTGTATTTGTTACTTTTCCAAACTTATATTACATGCCGTATGTGTATATTACTATCTAATAGCTACATACCATGCATCATATATGTATTTATGTAAGCTCGCTTGAAGGAAAGACTTTGTTAACTGCCTGATTGTATATAAATGTCCTTTTGTCCTTGTTCTAAAATAATTAAGGATTTGTGAGAGCAACTTCTTTCCACATGGTAGCTGTAGCATTGAATTTACAGAATGTTACACCATTATGCTTCTCATTTTTGGCAATTGTAAGCAGGTCTGTAAGTCGACTCCACGGATTCGTGATACAAACCATTTGTTTCTGGAACTGCCTTTGCTGAAGGATAGGTTGGAAGAGTATATTAATAAAATGTCAGTGGAGGGGTCTTGGAGCCAGAATGCCATTCATTCAACAAATGCGTGGCTTAGAGAGGGGCTTAAACAACGGTGTATCACCAGGGATCTGAAGTGGGGGGTTCCAGTTCCACATGATAACTTCAGGGACAAGGTTAATACATGTTAATTTAAGTTTTGCCAACTTCCACTGATTCTTTTTTATGAATTTCCAAATTTCTCATCCTAGTTCAAACATTGTTATTGGTAGGTTTTCTATGTGTGGTTTGATGCGCCTATTGGATATGTTTCAATTACTAAATGCTACACTCCAGATTGGGAGAAATGGTGGAAGAATCCAGAGGATGTGGAGTTGTATCAGTTTATGGGTAAAGATAATGTGCCATTCCACACGGTAAGCTTCCTATAATTTAAATATAAATATACTTAGCTTAATTGGATCTGTGGGAAGTATTGCATTTGGCAATTCTTTCCGGGATTACCATCATTCATGAGTCGTTTATACACTAGTGGAAATCACTAGTAATAACTCCATATTATATAGTCTGACACTCAAAATTTTTATGGAGGAAATGATATTAAAAAATGTCTCTCTTCCTCTTCAAATCTCTAATAATAATCGAGTCCTATTCTACTCTCCGTTGGAAACGACGCAAGGACAAATTTTGATATTAGATCTCTCCAAATTCATATGCTTCTCGGACCATTAGCTGTATGCCTGTATGCTTCCTCCATTACACTCCACTTCCAAGGATTTGAGGGGCAGCATGCCCCCCCTTTTTCTCCTGGCTCTCTCATTTATGTTAAATAATTCGACTGTATACAAGTTCTTCTCTTTTAATTTCAACTGTGTTAGCATTTGTCTTTTAGGTGATGTTTCCTTCCACGCTTCTTGGAACTGGTGAAAATTGGACCTTAATGAAGACAATTAGTGTTACTGAATACTTGAACTATGAAGCAGGTATGTTGACTATATTGTATTGCTATTCCCAGAGGACCTTGTTTATGGAAGCTCAAAGTTTCCTTAGTACAGTTTGTAGTAGGCGTTATAAATGTGGATCGTTTTTACAGGAAAGTTTTCGAAGAGTAAAGGGGTTGGAGTATTTGGAAACGATGCCAAAGATACAAACATTCCTGTTGAAGTATGGCGATATTACTTGCTAACCAATAGGCCCGAGGTAATATTTTAATGTTTTTTATGAGTAGACTTCTTTCTCTGTATCTTTGTCACTCCTTTATATGTGTGTGTGTGTGTATTCATTTATTTGTTTGTTTATTTATTTTTATATATTTGGTAAAACAGGTGTCGGATACATTATTTACATGGGCGGATTTGCAAGCGAAGCTCAACAGTGAATTGCTGAATAATTTGGGCAACTTCATTAACCGAGTTTTGAGTTTTGTTGCCAAACCTTTAGGTTAGTATTGACCATTCAGCTGATGTCCTTTGAACAAGATTGAAGGTTATTATCTTGATTACGCAGCTTTCTATTATGTTTTCTTGTTCTTTGAACTTTTATGCTTTAGCGGGCACTAATAGCTCCAATGATAGATCCCTTGTTCATAAGCTTATTGCCAGAGTTTAACGTCTCACCCTCCCCTTCCCTGGATCATAAGCAAATGACTGTAAGCCAGTCAACTGCTAGAACAACAGGTCTTAAAACCAGAAGAAAAAATAGGCCCGATTCTCTTTGACAACTTTAAAAACCAAAGCTCTTCCTTATATCTAAGCAAGGAATAAATGGGCAGAGGCTTTTGCTGCCCCCACCAGTCAAGAGCTTTGACCTCATGATGACGATGAGAATATTTCTTACATCCCAGTGGGGATATTCTATTCTTGAGGTGCAAATAACTAAATATCTTGACAACGCAGCATTCATTTACCAAGATTGTGTACAAGTCCCTTTATGGAGTATAAACAAGAGAGATACATGCACAATAATTAATGACTTGGGCTCTCTATTCATTGTATCTTTACCTTTTTTATATATGTTTGGTAGGTTCCAGTTGAGCATTGTATACCTGCTGCATTCAAACTAACAAGTTCCAACTACAGGTCAAGGATATGACTCCATTATTCCAGATGCTCAAGATGCCATCTCTGATCCTTTGACAGAGAAAATAGCTGAAAAAGTGGGTAAATGTGTGGAGCAATATGTAGAGGCCATGGAGAAGGTGATTGAATTTTGAATGATAGTGTTGTTGTGCATGACTGGATGCTTCTCCTTCCTGCCTGTGTTCACATTTCTATTGCATTGTAGGTAAAACTAAAGCAAGGACTCAAACTAGCAATGAGCATTTCAAGTGAAGGGAATGCATATCTGCAAGTAAGCATGTTTTAATCTCTATTTCACTTGTTTCTCTGCCTGCTCATCTATTTCCAATTGTCAGCTGCTAAGTCGCACTGTCTCTACACTTGAATTGAATGCAGGAAAGTCAGTTCTGGAAGCTTTACCAGGAGGATCAAACTCGCTGCTCCATTGTTATGAGAACTGCAGTGGGGCTAGTGCATCTTCTTGCTTGCTTATTAGAACCCTTCATGCCATCTTTTTCTGTTGAGGTAATATTTTTGTTTGCAATTTTTGTGTTATTCTGAAGTATCTTTTGTGATCACGTGGTAACACTATAATCATCCATGCTAATATCTTTTGTATTTTTCTTTTTAAAATTGCATTCAAGGTATTTAAGCAGCTTAATTTGTCTCCTGAGACGCACATATCACTTTGTGATGATAAAGGTGATATTGATAGGGCAAGACGGCCATGGGAGATTGTACCTAGAGGTCACAAGATTGGGAAACCAGAGCCGTTGTTTAAGGAATTGGTATTGTCTCTGTTGTGCTTTGTCTTTTACTTATTGATTGGGGAATAGATTTAGGAAAGAATGATGATGAAATAGATTCAGATGTCTCCGGTGGATTTTCAATTGAAAGTTTTCACTTGCACACAGAATGATGATGAAGTAGATTCTCTAAGGAAGAGGTTTGCTGGAAGTCAGGCCGATAGAAAGGAAAGGGAAGAAGCTGAAGCAGTGAAGTTGGCTGAGCAGCTCAAGAAATCAAAAGTTTCAGGTTGAATTTCCTTACTTGGTATGATGATATAACAGTGAAACTGAAGATCACTTTCTAATAAGCGATTAGTGTAACAGACAAGAGTGGAAAGAAGAAACAACAAGCCACAAAATCTGCAACTGAAGCAGAGATTTCCATATCTAGACTAGATATTCGTGTCGGCCTCATTACAAAAGCTCAGAAGCATCCTGATGCTGATGCACTTTATGTGGAAGAGATTGATGTTGGCGAAGGACAGCCTAGAACAGTTGTCAGTGGACTAGTCAAGTTTATACCTCTTGAAGAAATGCAGGTTTGTGTTTGTATCTTACAGATGTTGAAATTTAAAATTTTATTTAATTTCCATGAGTTTTCTCGGATTATGTACCCAATTTATGTGTTCGTTGGTCTGGGACAGAATCGGAAGGTATGCGTCCTTTGCAACCTGAAGCCAGCGACCATGCGGGGTATTAAATCACAAGCAATGGTTCTTGCTGCTTCAAATAGTGACCACACCGCGGTAAGCAGCCCCATAAACCTTATAATTAGTGTCTGCATTATTTGTTTCCTTGGCTTCACATAACCAATCAAACCTGCTAAATTTTGGCTCTGATAGTGATGAAAATTCTCACTGTTTTTGCTACAACTTAATGTAGAAATTGTTGGGTCTAGAAAGCTAGTACTTCTAATAACAAGAGTTATAAAAGCATAATATTCCAAACTTTGACATGCTAAATTACTTTGACCATAGTTTTTTTTATCATAAGAATGGGTTTTTTTATATTTTTTATTTTTTTATATTTTTTTATTGCTGTCCTCCCCAAGTGCTGTCTTGGATGAAGATTGTGAAGTGCTGGGTCTTTGAGTTCTAGTGCAAAGCCATATGTGATAGTTTCTCTTTCTTTTGTTCTTGGGCCTCCACTTTTTTGAAAAAGACAAATGACTTTCTGTCTGTCCATCTAATACGATGTACTATAGAAAACCTATTACGCACAGTAATATAACTATGCCACAATAGTATGGCCATGGGCTTATGGCTTCTGTAGAATACTAGCACTGAAAATCATGTGCCTGCCAGAATCGATTCTTTACAGCGACTATTGCAAACATTTCTCTGTTCCCAAATCCTTCCTTAAGCAGTCAGTACATAGTTTATCTGTTTGCGGTGTTTTCAGACAATCTTCGACATCCATGCATGAATGAATTTATACACTGTTTTATTCCTGACTGGGGCATCCTTCAGGTTGAGTTGGTTGATCCACCAAAATCTGCTCAAGTTGGGGAGAGAGTTACATTTCCGGGGTTCGAAGGTGAGCCTGATGATGTGTTGAACCCCAAGAAGAAGGTTTGGGAAACCCTACAGGTTGATTTGCACAGTAACACTGAGCTAGTCGCATGCTACAAAGATATTCCCCTCACTACATCAGCTGGTGTTTGCACTGTTAAATCTATTCGTGGTGGGTCAATTAGGTAGAAGTGGCACTAGTTCTGTTGCAAGGAAAAGAAGACTTCTTTTTTATGATTTTTTGTGTAGATCAAGAGAACTCTATTATTCAGACAGAGAACTCTTTTTGGTGTAAAATGCTAATTTGAAAACAAGCTATGAATTTTGAGTCAGAAAGTACTGTTCTTAATATCTGATCCATGGGGGAAATTATAAATCTAGGAAAGTTTTGGAAGTTTTGGTTATTTTTTACGTTCTTAGAGAAATTTGAGGTCTATATTTATTTTTTATTTTTAATCAAGCTTGAAGAAATTGATTTATTTTAGACTGCATCGATTGTCAGCTCTTTGGTGAAAATTCTTCCGGGGAATTTTTCAGAGCTAAAAAGGATGCGTAACCCTGATTGATACAGTAACCAGGAATTGGTTTTGGGTATGCTTTACAAATTTTTTTTATTTGTTACTTTAAATCTATTGAAAGCAAAATCATGAGACAAATGTAAGAGGTGAAATATGTAACATTCTTGGCATGAAGAACCTCGAGCGAGCTTGAAGATTGGTGACAGAGATTAAGGATTGAAATATTGCAGATATTTTTGATATATCTTTCAATATCTCTTTTTTTAGAGGGATCAATATATATCATAAGGGGGAATATTTTATCGTCCACCTTTTTTTCAAAATTTATCCAATATCTTTAAATATCCATGATATATAAAATATTTAGGATATATATCTTGATAAAATAAAGAAATATATGTAAATCTATTGAAAAAAATAAAAAATAGAGAAAAAACTCAGTTATTCATAGAGAAACATACATTATAAAATATGGAGGTTATGTGGATGGGTAAAATTTTAACAATGGTTTCTATTTAGGATATGGCCTAATAAAGAGGCAAATTAATCTATTTGGAAAAAATACCTCGAAGTGAAACCTCTGAAGGCATTTTTTTTTTAGGGGAATGAAAGACTAATTCATTGATGAAACATCATTACAATCATAGATTAAAGTTGCCTCCACAGACGAAGGCATATTTGAAAAAAATTCCAACTGAGATTCGACAGTCTTAGCATCCTGCGCCAAGATATGAGCTACTCCATTGGCTAGTCTTCCTACCTTAAAAACTCGAGCATCCAAAGCTTCATGCAGCAAATCTCGTAGGTCTACTAACAAAAAACCCAAATCTGAATGGTCTAAAGAAGAAGACGACAGAGCTGTCACCAACTCCAGGCAATCGGTTTCCACTATCAGGGGGGTTAGATGATGCTCAATGGCTAGCTGCACCCCAAGAAGCAGAGCCACCAGCTCAGCATGTTTGGCCGAGTTTGCTGACATGACCGAATGCCGAAACCCATGCAAAAACCGCCCAGTATGATCACGAAACACTCCTCCCAACCCCGTACCCCTAGAGGTCTGATCAAAGGTTGCATCAACATTCAGCTTCACATAACCAACTGGAGGCTTAGTCCATTTTGACGTCGCTCGAGTCCCCGAAACGGACTGAGTAACAACATCAGCTGCTAATCCTCCCACCATCCCAACGTCATGGGTACAACCTCAGAGGCTTGCTTGAAATCTCCATCCCAAACTTTGGCATTCCTATTTCTCCAGGTAGCCCACAAGATCATCAAGGAGGGGCAAAGCTTTGAGAATTCAAAGTATGGACAACAACTAACTAGTCAGCAACTTTTATAGGGGCCGAAACCAGGGGTAAATTGGCACCTTGAATCAAACTAGCGGCATGAGGACAATCACGAACCGCATGGATAGGTGTCTCAACTTCTTCGTCACAGAATGGGCATTGGGTATCAAGATCAATACCACGTTCACTTAGCCGACTCCGAGTAGGAAGAATATTAGTCGCTGCTTTCCATGCACAAATTTCACACTATTGGGCACATATGCTTTCCACAATTGGTGCCATATAGCAGCACTTGGATTTAGTGCAGAAGAATGATTAGCAAGAACTCTGTTCCGAGCCACATGGTAGGCGGATTTGACAGTGAACCGGCCTTTTTTTGTCTCCACTCCAAATCCATCTATTCGCATGATTTCGGGGGCTAAGCGGAATATCAAGGATCTTTTGAACAATATGAGCAGGAAACAATTCTGAAAGAAAAGTAGAATTCCACACACCTGGGGACAAGAAAAGGTCAGCTACATATGTAACACGGTCAGAAAAATGAACACCCAGTTCCTCCCCACACAACCATGGGTTTGTCCATATGTTAGTAGACAATCCATTCCCAATATGACGTTGGATACCCGCTCGAAGTATATCTCTCCCATGCAAAATGCTTCTCCAAGCATATGAAGGTTGTGTACCCAATGTAGCTTCCCAACAATTGCTATGTGGAAAATAAAGGGCTTTGAACAACTGGCCAATCAAAGAATCAGGGCTTTGGATTAATCTCCATCCTTGCTTGGCAAGCATAGCCAGGTTGAAAGCAAATAGATGGCGAAAACCCATGCCTCCCTCACTTTTAGGTTTACACAAATCATCCCATGCCCGCCAATGCATCCCCTTCTTCTCATCCGTACTCCCCCACCAGAATTGGGCACATAACTGATGAAGTTCCTGAATAAGGTTTTGGGGAAGCATGTAACAATTCATTGTGTACAACGGCAATGGCTGCACCACCACCTTAATCAAAATCTCCCTTCCTGCTGCACTAAGCAACTTAGACCTCCAGCCAGTCAATTTTTTGGACAAATTATCTTTTATATAAGCAAACATATCAAACTTGGATCTGCCAACAAGAGTTGGAATACCCAGGTATTTTTCATGCTTATCCACCACTTGCACTCCCAGAATCTGTGCCATAAAGACCCTCCTGTGTGGACGAACACTCCCACTGAACAACACATTACTCTTTTGCAGGTTCACTTGTTGTCCAGAAGCGCGTTCATAGACATTTAATAAATTCCGAATCAAAGTACAATCCTGAGACGTAGCACTAGAGTAGAGCATGCTATCATCAGCAAAAAGAAGATGACTAATAGTTGGCGCCCCCTCACAAATGCGCAACCCCTACCAATGGCCAGACGAGACCGAGTGCATAATTAGCGCCGATAAACCTTCGGCACATAACAGGAAAAGATAGGGTGACAATGGGTCACCTTGCCTCAACCTACGTTGTGGAGTGACAAAACCCCGAGGAGTGCCATTAATAAGAAAAGAATAACGCACTGTAGATAAGCAAGACATTATCAGTTGCACCCATTGCTTAGCAAAACCCATCTTCAACATGATTTTCTGTAAAAAAAAACCCACTCAAGCTGATCATAGGCTTTGTTAATGTCCAGTTTAAGGGCCAGAAAGCCCTCTTGTCCCTGCCTCAACTTATGCATATAATGAGCTAACTTCGAAGCTACCAGAGTATTATCAGAAATCAGGGTGAAGTGAAATCCTCTTAAAGCGAATCTAGTTGAGAAAAAATCCTCTCAAAGTGAAT
Organism: Rosa rugosa; assembly: GCF_958449725.1. Taxonomy (NCBI): domain Eukaryota; kingdom Viridiplantae; phylum Streptophyta; class Magnoliopsida; order Rosales; family Rosaceae; genus Rosa; species Rosa rugosa. The sequence goes on along the minus strand of NC_084824.1, from coordinate 24,714,889 downwards.
GTAGGTGAGAAGTAATTCCCTAAATGAAAATCTGTGTGAGGAGAGATCTCCCAAGGCGAATTTGGGTGAGGAGAAATCTCCTCAAACCAAATATGGTTGAAGAGTATTTCATTCGAGGGAAATCCGAGTAAGGAGTGAAATCCAGATGAGGAATCCCCCGAGACGAATCTGGGTGAGGAGAATTCATGATTGAGCAATTTCAGCAAAAGAAAACAAACTTGATGGAGCCATGTTTCAAAAAATAACTCACTCGCTTCATCTTTCTCAATTATATGGGATTAGGTTAAACACCCATGAGATCATTCAGATAATGATGATGTGTGGGTGGACAACAACTCCAAATAGTTCTGATGATGATGAAGATGGTGGAAGCGGAATAGGTGGGTGGAGGTGAAAGATATGAATATAGACAATCTTCTATGGGTGGAGGAATGAACTAATTTACCTGTGAAGGTAATTTTGATCATGCCACCCAAGATGAAGACCACAGAGCTAAAACAGCTAGTCATGGTGCTCAAGAGATGATTGTTTATGAGAGGAGAATTAGAGGTGCAACTGATGATCAAAGTACCGCTGATGTTTATTCAGTTGCCTAAGGTTTTAACTCTATCAGTTTAGGCACAGAGTGCAGTGAGACCTCAAATTAATCTCATGAAAGCAAAAAGCAATATGACTATGACGCTCATGGATAAAAGCAGTATGGAGAAGTACATGATCAGTCATCCAGTTGGATTCATTCTTAGTATCCCCTTATGGAGGAAACAGTCGGCAGCTCCAAAGAGATCTATAACTGTTATGCTTATCACTACAATTCGTACTATACGAGTCAAATGTCTTGGTCTGATTATTATACTTTCGTAGACCAGCGAGCGACTTTTCAACCACTTAGAGTATCTTTTTGGATGTAGATGAAGTTGACATTCATAACTATTTACATGTAAATTCAATAAATTGACTCTCTTGAAAAAGATATATTTTTTAAAATGTTCCCAATATTTCTGAACTTTTTTTTTTAAAGTGTCGATAGATATGTAAAAACTGATATTTTAATAGTTATGACAGATGACTGCACGGACAACCTAAGTATCCTTTCCATATGACCAAGGCTCACAACAGGCCACAACTGAGATCACACTATCCACAAATCAAACAAGAGAGCAGTGCTAGGCGTTGAGGGTGTCGGCGCCACCGTACTGCAGAACCCTGATAGGTTTTGCGCAATAACAGTTACAACGGACAAGCCAATTTGCTGGTGTGCCAGAAGCAGAAGCAGCAGCCTTTGTTTTTTTTTTTGGGTTGGAACCTGGACTTGACAAAGAGCAAGCCAAGAAGATGGAATAACATAGCCCAAACTTACAGTAAAGAAAGATATCTCTCAACAACGATCAGAGCCACAGGAAGCTACTCTCAGAACAGGGAAAAAAGAAAACTAGGTGCAGCAATTAAACACGGCAGCAGCTCTACAAGCAATTGGTCTTCGCGATGCTCAAAGCCAAAATGAAAGTAATCTAGAGTATTTTAGTTGAAGGTTACTTTCAACTGATCATCAGTTATATTAATGGCTCCAGTGGTGTTGGTTATTCAAGACTATTATTCATGATATGCAAATTTTCACCTAGTTCTCCTCAGTCATCTTCCGGCAAGTCCCAAGAGAAGCGAACTTTGTCGAATGCTTGATTAGTTTTGGGCACTCGATAAGAGATGAACAAGTTTGGGATAATTTTCTTCCCCTAGTTTACTTTCGACACTTTTGGGTCGGATTGCCTTAAGAGACTTTTCTTATGTCCAAAAAAAAAAAAAAAATCCATAGACATGGTAATCATGACGGCATGACCATAATCCTTTCGAACCATTATTGAATTATTCCAAAACTTGAACAGACATTAGGCAGTATACAATTATATAAGGAAAATGTATATGGTTGGATATTAGTGGATGATGAAAAAAAAATTGAAAACATTTGGACTTGGTAAGAACCAGCCAAATTGGAAATGGGATGCTCAAAGGGGTCTGGTATCAACAATGGCTTCAAGCATCTTCTTTTCCAGTTCTGGTTCATCAATCCATAGGGAACTTTGACGTCGTAGCAGTTCATTCTTCTGTTTTTTCTTCTCTTCCCTAAGCATTTCCTTCATCTTCCAATTCTCAAGCTTTTCTGCTCTTTCTTTTAACTGTGCATTGATCAAATATCAAAACGCATTAGACATACAAGTGGAAAAACAATGCAAATAATACAAAAAAAAAAACGAAGTAAAAACTCTTGATTTATTTGAAAGAGGGAAATCTATTTGAAACACAATAGAAGATACAATCAGCGTGGACAAGTTGTTCTCTAACAAGAAACAGCAAAAACAGTCACCCAGAACTGCAACTTTAAATAACAGCCTTCCGATCCGCTGAAATAGAGAAAGACAGTACCTCCAGAAATTCAGATGAAATTGAGGACCATTCAAGTCTAAAATCTGACATTATCACACAATTACCTCAATGGCTCCTCCCTAGGAGCCATTGAGGTAATTGTGTGATAATGTCAGATTTTAGACTCAAAAGTCCTTTTTTTTGTTTCCACCTATACCCCGAAACAAGCCAGCAGACTACAATTTCATAAAATTATGCCTTCTTTTGTCCAACAGGCACCAATAGCATTTGTGCTTCTCACTTGATAGTGAAATGCAAAATATGGGGACTACCAACTGAATTCGTCTTCCCTAACTTAAGGCAACAAAGCAATGAAGACCTTCTTTTTTTTTTTTTTTTCAATAGGAAAAATAAAAAATAAAAAAGGACAAATTGCAAATATTGAACAAGGACTCCACTGTACACAAAAACCTTGGAATAGCTACTTTGCTTCAGCTAAAAACAGCAAACACAAATAGAACGTTACCAAATCCCTACACACAAAACTAAAATCTAACCAGTCAACACAATTGTAGATAAAAAATATTCCCTAAATTCCAGAAAAGTAGATTCCCATAAAGAAGCCAAAAGAGGAATGATAAGTGCTCCACCTCCTCACACATGCATCATCAAAGACCTTTCTATTCCCTTCATCCACAAAACCTAACAGAGCACATAATCCCAATACACTTTGCTTCCTTCCAGCAAAAAAGTTATACCTCTCACAAGTAATACATTACAAGAGGGAGGATAATCCCAAGATAAACTCACCTCCCTGAACATACAAGACTATAAGAATGAGGCACTGTACCGTGTCTCTTGCACATAACATACCAGTGTGGAGGGAAAAAAAAGGAAGATCACCTCTTTGAACCATGACATTAGCATTCAGCTTAAGATTACATAGATCGAAGGAGTGAAAAAAATGAAAGATTATCCAAGAGGTGCTTTAAAAATGAGTTGCACGAAAATAAACCTGAACTTTTAAAATTTTTTAACATTCCTTTACACAAATCATAATACACCATTGCAAAAAACAAACATTAGGTCTTCTCCTACAAATCAATGGGTATTGACCAAGCATAAGCAATAATTCAACAAAGAACTTGTAACTTGGGTGGTACTTTAACATTCCATATCATATTGTTTTTTGGTCTTCATATTCATGCATGTAAATATATATTTTGGATAGGATTAAAAAAAATTATTTGTACAGAACTAATATCACTATGAACATATTTCCACAGCAGGGACATTATTCTGAAGGTCCTAACAAACCTTTCGGTTAAGGAACATAGGTTGGCATATCTGGGTTGCACTCAAATTTCAAAAGACGTTCCTAAGCTCAAATGGTCTAATTCTGTAAGCATCAATTGTCTATACTAATTGCAACGATGATAAGTTGTACAAAGCATAACCCTGTCCTCCAAATTAAGTCATTTACCAACTGATAACCTCTTTAAGTTAAGTGAATTCAGAGCAAGTTATAGTGTCGTTCTAAAAAACAATTTGAAATTCCTTTTCAAGTGTTCCTCCCCGGTTCCACCTCCTATGTTCTTAAAAGAAAATCCAAAGACAATACAGATTGTATACACTATATTACATTTCTGAGCAATATTAAGAGAGAGAGAGAGAGAGGGGAGGGGCAAAGAACGAAAGACCAAAACCAAAGCAGGCTTATAGCGTTAACAATATGCAGGACTCGGCTTAGCTATTTTTTAATGACTTATAAATGATCTCAAGGTTTTACCAGACTAAAACAATAAAGTTTGGCCCCTAAAGTTGGTTTTACCTAATTGATTTTGTGCTCAGGTTGCACTATTGCATTCACTTCATCGATCATTTACATGGAATACCATTAAAAGAACTGGATAAAACAATAACAAAAGTGGGTTTATTTAGTATCAAATTCTCTTAACCTTTTATTTGCTCACATATCCACGTCAATAGCAAACAGATATAGGCTGGGGCAAGTCCTAATTTCTGGATTATTATGTGAAAAAATATAATCCTTGAGGTTCACCTGTTCTAAATCTGCATCACCCTATTTTCTACAAAATCAAAATAAGACAAAAATTTTATCTTCTTAATTCTTCTCCTTGATCTTCCCAATTTCGTATCAGCAACCACCAAAAAGAACAGAAAAAAAATATTTGAGAATTCAGACTTATCCTTTCCTTCACATTCCACAACCACAAAACAAAGAATCAAACCCAAATAGAAGGCTTAACTTTGAAGCGAAGCCAAAACCAAAACTAAGTTCTACATCAACACCATGTCCATATTCAACAAAAGATTTCCTCTACCAAATTTTTTCAGTGACAAACAAAAATTAAAGCTTTGCCTACACAGATTCTTCTGTGCCCTCCCGTTTCTAGCAAAAGAACCAGAAAAAAAAAATGAAAAAGCCCTTGAAACAAAAAAATTCACATTTTTGGTTCCACACCGATGCCAACACAATTTCCACAAAGAAGAACCAATTGGAAAGCCGTCATACCTAATGCTGGCGTTATCTACCAATAACCTTTCATATTCCTCCTAAAGACTACAAAATTCGAAGATTACAACAATGCTTATGACGACAAGTATTCGAAGAAAAATTCAGTATAAGAAAAAAATAATAATAACATAGTATTGTGATTGCAACATCACAACAAGGATCCCCATCTTCAAAAATTTGTTATTAGCAAAGGACACAAACTAAATATGCACTACACAAACACATAGACTCAATCTCTTATTACCAAACTAATCCACCATATCCCTTCCATCTCCCCACTCATCTTTCTCGAAAAACAAAAGCACATGGATATGAGCACATTAGAATAGTGCATTTGGGGACAACTGCCCTAATCATTGTTTGCATATTATGTCAAAACCTCCATTTCCATTACTAAGCAAAACCACAGAAATAGAAAAGATAGAAATAAAATGGCGCAATTTCACATACTAGGGTTTGGCGAAACTCCTCCTCGGCGACCTGGCGCTGTTGGGCCCGGACCTTAGCGGCCTCGGCCTTGAGCCTCTTGCGCTCCTCGTTCTGGAGCCTGAGGGCTTCTTTACGGGCCTCGTCCTTTCGGAGCTTCTCGAGCCTCATCAGCTCGACCTCCTTGATGTACTCCTTGCGGATCTCCTTGACCTGCTTCGCGTAGTCTCGCCGGAGATGCGCGAGCTTGGCCTGCGCCTCCTTGGGGTTGCTCGGCGCGTCCCAGTTTCCGATGAAGGAGCTCGGCTCGGTGTAGCGGTGAGTGTGGTGGTGGCTGTTGTGGTGGGAGGGTCTGGTGGTGGTGGAGAAGGAGCGGAGGGTGCGGTACAGTGAAGACCGGGAGGACGCCATTGTTTTGTGTGTCGTTTTTTCAGTTGGGACTGGTCTGAGACTCTGAGAGGGTTTAAGAGACGAGAAAGGGGAAATGTGGGTCGGGTTGGAGTTGGATGCAAAAGCGTCAAGGCCCAATGGGCAGAGCATTTTCTAATAACCCCTTTTACAACACTTTTTTTTTTTCTTTTTCTTTTTCTTTTTCTCTTTTCCGACGTCAATTATGAATTGACATTTTTCTCCAATAAAATGTTAATAGAAGTTTCAAATGCTCAATTTCTAGTAACTCCTTTTCTTAAAAAAAAATTTGGATGCCAACTAGGAGTTGATCTAGTAGAGAAACATTTCTCTTCAATAAAATGTTAGTAAGATTACAAGGACGAATATCTGTAGCTCTCTATAAGCAAACTCCCATGACACAAAGCTACGCTACTAAAATTTCTCAACTCAGTGTTAAGAGTCTTTCACCACTAAAATTACTCAATTTAGTGTTAGAGTCCTTCCATATTTGCTTGCAAGCAGACTAAATTTTCTCAATGACATTGCTGTGGGGATCATGATGAGAATCCTCCTTTGAACCATCATTCAACACATCTATAAATTGAACAACGAAAACGATTGTGGTTCGGATGTTATTGGGAGGATGGAAGGAATAAATAATATTTGGACAAGGTAGAAAACACGTCCTGATTATTTTGTTCATATGGTGACACTATAGCATAATTTGGACATATCGGAAATAAAATAGACTCAAACGGGTGTGGTATCAACAATGCCTTCTAGATCTTCTTTTCCAGTTATGGTTCCTTGATCCCAGAGGAACTCTGCCGCAGCAGTCCATTCTTCTCTCTTTTCTTTTCTTCCCTAAGCATTTCTTTCTTCTTCAAATTCTCAAGCTTTTCTGCTTTCTGTTTTAACTGTGCATTTATACAAAATAAAAAAACATTAGACATGAAAGTGACAAAAGACAATGGAAGAAATATGGAAAACAAAATAAAACAAAGACCAACAGAGGACACCAAGACATATACATCTGAGCGCAAACAATGGGCATACAAGCTGCACTGACTACTATACACCACAACTACTATACAACTAGGTGCACGGCAAACATCTTGAGATAGAATAATCATGAGGGAATATGGAGGTTCCCAAATTAACCAGGGTTCCAGTTGCACCTTCCTCGAGACAAGAAACCCGAAGCACACTCGCATAAATTTCAGAATAAGCAATTGACTCGCTCATTTTAGATTATATTCTAAGAAATTCAACAAAAACTCTGCATTCATTAGATATGAACAAAATAACAAATTCCAAATGTCACAGAAAATACTAGGTCAAAGGAAGTCGCATCGACAATTGATACAATTTCATTTCTTAGATATATGTGAAAACCAGACAACAACAGGACAGAGTCAGTTAAAAAAGCTAGAACCACATGTTTACTATAAAGGAATCTCGCCATCCTTAGATTTGTATAGATAATATAGCAGTTGATATGTAAAAGTTCACTAGAGATTTAATCCTCATTCTTATGCAGACTGTAGACAATATTTTCTATGTCACAAAATCATAAGTATCATAGCTAACAAGGACATTGAAGTTGATCTAAAGAGCAGTGGTTTAGTAGTACAAAATTCTCAATTTTCCAAAATATTACAACAATTGGTTACAGAAACATATAACGCAACTATGAGCAAGATAGGAAAGACAGAACATAATAAAGAACAACCTGAAATGAAAGCTGACCTACAGCATTCTTTCTGAATGCTAATAAGATACGTAAAGGTCTAGGGTAACTATTGTCAGTAACTTGAGAAGTTACACTCACCATATAAAACCCAAGCTACTTGCACTGAAAGTGTGAGCACTAAATTGAGAAACAATCTAAATTTCGAATTCACATCAGTAATGTGTTTACCTATATCTACATGGTAAAGCATTCCAGAGACAATGACAAGTTCTGAAATAGAAGCAGGCTACTCAGTGTCTCAGCGTATAATAACCTCGCCAGGAAAAACCAATAAAAGATTGGTCCTTCAAGTAATTTCACATAGTGGATATTGATTTCAGCTTAAGGTCGGAGTATACCATTATACATTATTGAGCAATTGAATAAGCATTCTATAGAAACAGTTGGATTGGATAGAACAATAACACAACATATCAGGTTGTTGTGGGTTCTACTTCCTTATTGTCCTCAACATTCAGATGTTGTGAATGTGAATCATCAACATTACCTCTAAAATCAATAAAGCGAACAAGAAGCTTAGAAACAAAAAGGGTTCAAGAATCCCAGATTGTCCTTAGGAAACTAACCAAAAACAGAGAATCAAAACCAAATAGAAAGCTTAAATCTGAAGCAAAGCCAGAGCCACAAATATCAAAAGTAGAGAAAACAGAGAGGAAACAAATGACATACTAGTGCTTGTTCCGTCTCGTGCTTGGCAGCCTCCCGCTTTTGAGCGCGAACCCTGACGGCCTCGGCCTTGAGCCTCCTGGTCTGCTCATTCTGGGCTTCCTTACGGGCCTCGTCGACGCGGAGCATCTCGAGCCTCATGAGCTCCACCTCCATGATGGACTTGACGCGGACCTCCTTCACATGCTTCACGTAGTCTCTGCGCAGCACCAGTAGATTGTAGTACCTGCGCAGCTCCGCTAGCTTCGCCTCCTCCTTCTTGGGATCGGAGAAATGGCGAGAGGGTTTAGTGGTTGTGGAGAAGGGGCGGAGGAGGGTACGGTAGAGTGAGCGAGGGGTCGCCATTGTTGGGGTGGTGGGTGTTGGCCGGGAGGGTTTAAGAAACGAGAAGGTTTTGAGGGAAAATGGATTGGAGGATTTTGGGTTGGGTTGGAGATTTTGAAAGAAGCCATCAAGCGATTCAAGCCCAACGAGAACGAGAATCTTTGATGGGTGATGTGAACCTGATTTTCAAAATTTGACTTCTCACTTTTTATTTTTAGGTTTAACTAAATATGGGTATGGTTGATCTCTTGTGTTAAAAGTTGGGGTGATTTGCCCTGCACCATTTGATCTAGTGACATAAGTCTCTTATTTGTAAGTAGTAAGTTGTGAATTCGACTTACAATAGACTAGTTGTTGTATTTGATTTAAAAAAAAAAAAGTTGGGGTGATTTTCCAATGAATTTATAAATTTCATGTTTGGACCGTCAAAGTTCAAATTATCATTAATGAATGATCCATTTTATTAAATAACATTTCTTCATCTATGAAGACTCATATTATCACTTTAAAGACTAATGTCACTGTTGAAACCAAAAAAAAAAAAAAGAGACGTCCTTGAAGAAAAAAAAGAGAGTGACGTTCAAGTTTTGGAGAGGTGGCTTTGCTGCATTATTTCTTATGATAATATTATGTTATCTTGGGGAATTCAAATGCAGTAGGTTGCATCAATTATGCATGAAATGATGACTTCAAGATTAGTTGCAAGACAGAGTAACAAAAGCAAACGAAAAGCAAGTGTTGACAAAAGAAGAGGCCAGGTACATTCAAACCAAAAAAAGAGGAAGCTGATGAGATCAACCACAGTTAGAGTTGGAAGAGATAATGCAGTTTTTTCAAATTTCAAAGTTGTTTGGCTCATGCATGCAAATTAACGTCCAAATAGTTAGTTGGACTTTTCAAATTATGATGAGATCAAAGCCAAGATAGTTATCATCAATTCAAATCCCAGCAGCTTTGTGGGGCTGGCCGAACACCTACAAACTCGGTCAAACCGATTTTGAATATCAAATCATTTCAAATTCAAACTGGAGTCATCCTCAGCTCCACCTCATCTTCCTATAAAAAGAGCTACCACACCGATGGGAAGGGGGGGGGGGGGGGGGGGGGAAAGAGGCTAGAGAGCAGAACAAAAAAGAAGTGAAAGCTCTGCAACATTAAAGAGCAGAAGCCAGCAGCACGGAGGCACACAAGAGAAAGGAGAACAAAAAAAAGAGAGTTCACACAAGACCAGAGTCCTACACCATTCCATCCTTAAAGCTTTCCAAGAGAAGCCACAGACGGAGGACCGCGTTTCAGTAGAAGAAGCTCCATAAGTCACAGGTATATAATGATTATCACCTGAAATTACTGAACTTTTCCTTTCATGGTGCAGACATTGTCAAGTGTTAAGATCCATGAAGCAGGGCCAAAAATCTCTCTGGAGTATCTATGTTGCTTACATCCTCATAATCTCCTGCTGGTGACCAAGGCGATTACCACATCGGCAATCACGGAGAAGTCAAGCTGCTGCCCACAATAGTCTCTCTGGCACGCATCAAAACCACAACACCATCCCCATGAGGTGCTCTCCTGGTGAAGGACCACTATGTCAACAAATGATGGTGCTCTCCTAATGAAGGACTGATGGTGGTGCTTCTTCAACAAATGATGGTGCTCTCCTGGCAAAAAAAATGCAGCGTCTCTTGTACCTGTGTCACCATGGAGCTATGGAGATCCCCGAACGGTCGCAATCTCGTATATGATACATGTGTATCCACGAGTTCTGAAAGTCAGCAAGGTCACCGCCCAGAAGCCATCCACCTCCTGCCTTCCTGTCCACCGCAACAAAACAGATGGCCTTGCACCACTTGCAAAACAAGCCACACAAAGAACAGACTAGCAGCCTGCAAGCAAGGAGGAAAGGGAATCAGAAACTTGGGACTAAGCTGAGGATACAGAAGCTTGTTCACTTCTCCACAAGAAATCTGGACTCACTTCCTCCACCAAATCCCAGCAAGGAAATGGCTTTTGCTGTCAAAGTTCCTGCCTGCACTTGCTGTCGAAGTCCCTGCCTGCACTTGTACCTGCAGCGTTCACAAGAGGCTCCATCAGACAGCGGATTATGAAGCATGGCAAAAAGAACTTGGTCTGGAAGGAAAAGAAGGAGAAGATGACAATATGAAGCTAGAGGGTGCTATGCTGCAGTTTTGTTCTATTTAAAGCTAGAAAGGAACAAGGAACAAGGCACTCCTCAAATTCATACGACATGCAAGTCCAACACCAATGTCCACTACGTGGACTCTTCTTGGTCAAAAGAAAACAAAAGCAATGTTTAAAATATAATGCAAGGCTGATAATCTACCTTGATGATATTAATCATGGTAGACAAGCTTTTGAAGCAACAAATAAAAGAAGAAGACAAGTGGTGGTGTTTAAAAAAAGCAATAGAACTTTGAGCTTTGATGCATAAAGAGACAAGGCCAAAGTGATGATAATAATGTCCTCTGTGAAGAAATTTTTGGCGGTGGAAACTGATCAATAGCACATGAAGACAAAATGCAATTAAAGCATGATTATTAAAATATAGTGTGCTTCAAGACATGATTCAAAAGCAGCTTTCTTTTGAAATGGGAATTAAATGGCAAAGTTACAAGGAACATGGCCACGTCCAGGTGCTTGGAAGAATCAAAACCATAAACAATTAAGCTTTGGCTTTCTCTCACTTTATCTATAAAACGGTGAAGCGGTGATATGCTCAGAGCCTCAAGACAAATTCTCTCTAAGTCAAACTAGCCGGGCCTCCTATGAAAAAATCGGGAAGCAAGCCCATTTCAAAGCTAGTCAAGAATTCAAGATGGGTGCCCAAATCACTTGAAGCAAATCACTCACTTGAAGTAGATCACTATGGTTCCGTAATATGATTCGCCGATAAGTGAAGAAGGCGACGCAAAGCCCATTCCAAATCACAAGGCCCACTGCAAATCTCAGTACATCGGGTCTGGGTCAAATCAACAGACACTCTACCAAATTGGGTGTCCCAAAGAAATACATTTGACGGGTTCAAAAAAATATACACACATCCGTCAGATAAAAAGTCGGTACAAAACCGAAATACAAATTCTAATGAACTACAATGGTTTGATCCCTTGACAGGGTATGTAGGCAGTCTAGCGACCTACTAGATGCAACCGCAACTCCAAACAGAATCCCTGACTCCACCAGTCAAATTCAGCCAGTCCCAAATGAATCACTGACTCCAGTCAAATTCTCCCAGCACCAGAAAATCAAATCATTCCCAAATCACACAAAATTCAAAGGCTCTAAACCTTTCAAATCTCCCAAACACAAATCCAAAATAAATGGGTCATCTACTCATTTAAATCTCAAATGCCGGAACTACATGTGGTTTGATCCCGCAAAGGGTATGTAGGCAATCTAGAACCAAATCTATCTAGATGCAACCGCGTCCTAAACACAAAAATCGAATCCCTGGTCCACTTAAACCAAATTCGTCCCAAACACTACTCTCATTCCAAAATCAAAGCCCTCCAATGAGTCATTCACTCATTGGAACTCTTGAACTACGAGTGGCTTGATCCCCCTCCAAGGGTACGTAGGCAACCCATTCAAATATCCGGGTGCAGCCGCAAAAACAAACAAACAAACACACATCCCATCCCATCAATTGGTTTCTTCATAAATGAAATCAAAGGGTGTTTCTCTGTAACAAGAGATTGTAATTAAGAGACACATTCTGTCTTGAATGGGTCGAACCCAAATTAATAAAAACTCTATTCACTAAAGGAATACGAGTGAAATTATGTTGGGTGACATTTACGCTCACTGTGTGCATATTTTTCCTCAACAGTTACTAAAAATTTATTTAAATGAGAAAGTTGAGGAACTATCGTAACATATTTACTTCATTCCATCACACAAGAAAACCACATTAAAAAAAATGATTTAAAAAAAAACACAAAATAACAAAATAACCCATTTAAGAAGCGAGTCGAGGACTAATTCATTGTCCTTATTTGAATTTATTAGATGATAAACTAGTACAAATCATTGCCTCAACTTTTGATTTATGTAGAGATTCTTTCTTCTAGTTGAGGGAATATCTTTATAAGGATATTACAAATAGCTCTACAGTACCATTTCCTCCATCTCTTGCAAAACAAAGGTGACTGTTTGGATCCAAAATAAACATTTTGGCCTGACAAGGCGTTGTCTTGGAGAAATTGAGGCGTGTCTTGGAGAAATTGAGCCAATGTCAGTGGCTCAAGCTATATATTGTCGACAAGCTCGAAATATATATTTAGAGGCTAAATAAAGCCTACTATGGAAGTATGACAAGTCAACTTTAGCATATTTTCCTACTTCGGCTAGGAAAAAAACCGAGCTAGACAAGGAAGGAGGGGTGGCAGACTAACCAAATGAAATCGAAATGTGCTGAAACTTTCCAGATCCATTCTAGACAGCCCAAGGATCATTTCTTATGAAGAGTGCAAGAGTTTTTTTTGAGTGGAAGGCCTTCAAACAATCAGCCCAATTTTCTACAGAAGCAAAACTGGAAAACTGGACCTGTAAGAGGTCCAGCAGCATTTTCGGCCCAACCACATGGAATAAAAATCTGAAAATTTGTCAGGATGATCTACACTCATAGTGGAACATTTCATATGAAGAAGTCGAAGGAATATAATGAAGTCTTGTTGGAGAAATAATTGAAGGAATAAAGGGGCAGAAACTGACCTAAAACCAGCTCAATATTCACATGTTCATGTTTCCTACCCACATGAAGAAAGCTAGATGCTTTTCTTCTTTTCCTTGGATATATTTTTCAAGACAATCTCTTTAATAGATCATCATCACTTCCATGTTGTTGCACCTTCATGCCTTGCTTTCATTTCATCATTTCTCTATCTTTTCCATATTTTATAAATCACTTTCATATTCCACTTTCATTATTTTTCTTCCACTCATCATTTCACTCTTCTTTTTCTTCCCTATATAAACACCTTCTCTTCTCATTCTAAAACACACATTCACAACACAACAACAACATCTCTAAGATGATCTAAGTTCTCTCTAGAGCAAACCTCTCTAAGAGCAACTCCTCTCCCTCTCTTTCTCTTTCTCTTAGCGGTGATCACACTCTTAGTCCTAGTCTTCTCAGAAGCCGACTTTCAGTGCCACCAAACCCTCTGTCAACGTGCTTCGGTCCTAGTCTCCTCGGGAGCCGACGGTAGTGCCGCGACCACAACGGTTACAGAACCAGCCAAGCAAGGGTAACGCCCTAGCAACCCAGCCAAGCTAAAGTCACGCTTTAGCAAGATCTCAACATTTCCCGGTGATGTCGCTCTGCTCGATCTACAATATTGAGTATCGATTGTGTTAACAAGAAGCTCAGCAAAAGTCCTCGCCACGAGGCACAAAGAATCCCACGACGAGGTTGGTGCTCTCCTCGTCCACAATTGCTTGATAGAAGTCAGGTCAAGGGACACCCCCAACGACCGCACCCGAACGGTGCTGGCACGCCCGCGCAAGAAAAGAGACTGTTGACCAGCTGCAGCAAAATTGGAGCCAAACATTTTGGCACACCCGGTGGGACAAGGTTAGAATTTTTTTTTTCTTGAAGACATTCAACCACCGGGCTTCAAAACAAACATTTTGGCACGCCCAGTGGGACTATATCAGAGTCTTTTTGTGTTCACCATCATTGGGATGCCAGAGGAAAATCTTTACCAAAAGAAATTCCTGAAGTCATGGCGACGATAGAAGGCTATGTGCCCATTCCCATTCCGGAGAATGCGAGCATAGAGGAGCGACTTGCTATCTTTCAACAGAACACTGCTTCGTATTATGCGAATTTGAAAAATGTCCTGGCGGCGCAGCAGAAGAGGATGGATGAACTTTTCCAATCAGCCCAACAAGATTCGTGGCAGACTTGGGAGCAGCTGGCCGACGTGACCCAACCAGCCCAAGAAAACCACCAGCAGTCGATGAATGTCGTCGCGACCCAGCACAAACAGACCTCATCGGAGTCCGCGACCATGCACAAGAATGACGCCAATCTGACTGCAACTCTTGTGGATTCGCAACATGGGGAGGTTGACGCCATCAACACAAAGCAAGAGAGCTCCTTGAAAAGTCAAGAAGCGGCGCGCGAAGATGGTGTTACCAAAATTGAATTGCCTATAAGAGGCGATCAATTTAAAAGCAAAAACCTTCCACTCGACCAGCCCGTCGCAGAAGAAGAAAGTAGCTTGCCCATTGTTGAATCACAGCCTTACATAGAGGCTACTTATGGAGAACGTCATCAACAAGATTGTTCTTCAGACAAGAAAATTGTCTCTGAACAAATATCTGATGTCTCCACTGATCAAGCCAAATATGTGGCTACTGATCAGATGCATGGGGGGCAAGATATGACCCATGATCATCCCTTTCATCAAGAGAAGTTGGCGACAGTTGGCGACAAAGCCGATCTTGGGACACCGTCATCTCCCAAATTGCAATTGAAGATCATGCCTCGTCAACCAACAAAGATACTTGGGGGGCAAGATTACCCCTCTCTCGAGCCAAATTCCTCCAAATTCTTCAAGGAGAAGTATCTTTGTTCTTTTCCTACAAGCTCTCACAGGAGGGATTTTTACCCTACAAATTTTGATACATCGGAGCTTGGAGTGAAGCATAGATGGCCTCCCCCGTGGCCTTCTGGAGGTTAGCCAAATATAGTGCTGCTAACTTCTTTCTTTGTTTTTAAATTTCCTGTCAATTTTCACTTTTCATTTTTATTTTCGTCATTTGTGAATCATAACGGAATAGGTGAAGTCTCTTTTGTTAATATTGGCCTAAACTCCTTATTGGTGCCTAGTTCAGGTCCCTTAAGGTTAAGGGCGGCTTTTATTAACACTTGTTGAACTGTCTTCATACTTATGACCTTTCTCATCTTAGTAAGTATAGCCTATGTGAAATGGTGTCTAGAAAGGGGACAACGTTCATGACAGGTTCTTGAATCCAGAAGTGCGTGCAAATGGGCCTAAACCACTATGTGGGAGTAGCTCATGCCAAAATGGATTCTGCCTCTCTTGTTCGCCCTCCCCCACCTGGCCATTTCAGTAAGGTTGCCCAAAGGATTTGAAAGAAAATTTGTGTCTAGACGACTATACTTGGGCCGCATGTCTAAACCTTGATTCACAATGTCTTATTAAAAAAAAAAAAAAAAAAAAAAAATACAAAAAGAGTTTCAAATTTGTGCGTCGCGGAGGATACAAAAAATTGTGTTCTTGCCTAATAGTGGCTGGAACTTGCTAATATACTTAAGAGGCCATTGGTATTGGTCTGGGCACATATACAAGAGGCATTTAATATGCCTAGTATGGTATTAGCAGTGGAGGAGGTCAAATCAATATTTTTGTCAGTAATTGTGGCGAAAGCTGGGTTGCGAATTGTTGGCAGCGAAGTGGTTTTAATTACATGGCCTCGCAAAGGATGGTTCGCGAAGGAAGACTGGCGATTAATATATGTATGCTCACTATGTATAATTAAGAGGGAGAGAGGCTACTGTTCAAGTAATTCTAGTCAAGCCAATACAAGTGGCTTTGGAGCAACGACATTATAAGAGGAGTGTTGATTCAAGACCTCTTCAGTCAAGACGAAGACCTTTGACTTCGAGGTCTGGGGGGCAATGTTTGGATCCAAAATAAACATTTTGGCCTGACAAGGCGTTGTCTTGGAGAAATTGAGGCGTGTCTTGGAGAAATTGAGCCAATGTCAGTGGCTCAAGCTATATATTGTCGACAAGCTCGAAATATATATTTAGAGGCTAAATAAAGCCTACTATGGAAGTATGACAAGTCAACTTTAGCATATTTTCCTACTTCGGCTAGGAAAAAAACCGAGCTAGACAAGGAAGGACGGGTGGCAGACTAACCAAATGAAATCGAAATGTGCTGAAACTTTCCAGATCCATTCTAGACAGCCCAAGGATCATTTCTTATGAAGAGTGCAAGAGATTTTTTTGAGTGGAAGGCCTTCAAACAATCAGTCCAATCTTTTGCAGAAGCAAAACTGGAAAACTGGACCTGTAAGAGGTCCAGCAGCGTTTTCGGCCCAACCACTATACCAAAAATTCTGAAATTTTGCCAGGGTGATCTACACTCATAATGGAACATTTTTTATGAAGAGGTCATAGTGAAATTAGGAATGCTTGTTGGAGAAATAATTGAAGGAATAAAGGGGCAGAAACTGACCTAAAACCAGCTCAATATTCACATGTTCATGTTTCCTACCCACATGAAGAAAGCTAGATGCTTTTCTTCTTTTCCTTGGATATATTTTTCAAGACAATCTCTTTAATAGATCATCATCACTTCCATGTTGTTGCACCTTCATGCCTTGCTTTCATTTCATCATTTCTCTATCTTTTCCATATTTTACAAATCACTTTCATATTCCACTTTCATTATTTTTCTTCCACTCATCATTTCACTCTTCTTTTTCTTCCCTATATAAACACCTTCTCTTCTCATTCTAAAACACACATTCACATTCAACAACAACATCTCTAAGATGATCTAAGTTCTCTCTAGAGCAAACCTCTCTAAGAGCAACTCCTCTCCCTCTCATTCTCTTTCTCTTAGCGGTGATCACACTACTAGTCCTAGTCTTCTCAGAAGCCGACTTTCAGTGCCACCAAACCCTCTGTCAACGTGCTTCGGTCCTAGTCTCCTCGGGAGCCGACGGTAGTGCCGCGACCACAACGGTTACAGAACCAGCCAAGCAAGGGTAACGCCCTAGCAACCCAGCCAAGCTAAAGTTACGCTTTAGCAAGTTCTCCTCACTTCCCGGTGGTTCTCGCTCTGCTCGATCTACAACATCGAGTATCGATTGTGTTAACAAGAAGAAAATTCAGCAAAGTCCTCACCACGAGGCAGAAAGAATCCCCACGACGAGGTTGGTGCTCTCCTCGTCTACAATCGCTCAACAGAAGTCAGGTCAAGGGACACCCCCGACGACCGCACCCGAACGGTGCTGGCACGCCCGCGCAAGAAAAGAGACTGTTGACCAGCTGCAGCAAAATTGGAGCCAAACAGTGACCCAATGACAATTCCAAACCCAAATATAAATCCAATTTCAACACTGATAAGATCCCAATCAACCTGATCTCTCTGATTTGGATGAAATTTATATGATGTTGGCGGTGAAAACCTTGATGTGTCATCTTTGTTTAAAGGAGGCCCGAATAAATCTTTATTACCTTCAAATGAATCTTCTGGAAATGTTGAAAATTGGTTACTGCTTGGAATCCTTCCCAAACGTTGATTATATGAAAGATTCAAAAATGAAAGGAAAGTGAGCTGTGTAAGCTGTGGTGGAATTTGCCCGCTCAAGTTGTTCTTTGAGAGGTCTAGCGACTCTAGTTGACTCAAGCTACTTAAGGATGCTGGAATTGCTCCTATGAAAGCATTATTTGACAAGTTGAGGGCATACAGAGATTTGAGTTCTCCAATTTCCTTTGGTATTGATCCGTCGAACTTGTTGCATGAGAAGTCAATCGAGGTGAAGACAGTTAGAATCTTTACCAGCTCTATCTCTATGCCTTTGTTGATAACTGTAATCGTATCCTGGTAATAAATTCTATAATCTCCAACATCCTGAAATTGAAGGTGATTGAGCTTTGATGGGGGATCATCTTGTTTAGCCATCATTGCCTGCCACGTCATCAAAGCATTAGCAGGTATTTCACCACTAAAATTGTTGTTGGCTAGGTCAATGATTTGAAGCACTGGCCAAGTTCCACTAGTCTCTGGACATCCAATGTGTCCATAAAACTTATTCGAACGCAAGATAAGGACACGCAAAGTGGATGTGTTCTTCAAAAAGCAAGGAAAAGGATATGTTATCCGATTGTTTCCAAGGTTTAAAACCTCCAACTTTGTGCAGTTGACAAGAGATTTTAAAAACTGACCTTGTATATGATTTTCACTGATGTCAAGAGTTTCTAGATTGCAATTCTTGGAGAACATGCCAACCTTTGTAAGATTGTTTGTAAGTATTTGGACTACTCTCTTCAACACATGACTTTTCCAAAGGCTTCAAGGACAACAGATATGTAAAGTATTAGGAGAATGTCTCTCCTAATTGTTCGGTGACATAAGGCAAGTAAGAGAGGATCGAAGAATCAAATCATGAAGAGAGATTCAAGGAAGTTATTTCACTGATCTTGAGATTGAGGTGTCTTTAATACATATCATATGTTGCATGATTCTAAATAGATATGCATTGATTTTAATTGATCTCAAAATCTCTTTGTGTATGCATATCCGATTACTTGTTCAAAAAGTTTAAATAACCTTTCCATATTTATCTTATTCTGTGATTAAGATAAATGTTTTGTTTGAGGGGGAGTCTTGCTTCCCTATAAAAAGGTTTTGAAACTAGTTACCCTAGAGAGGTTTTTCGGTGCAAAAATTATTTTTCTTGAACCACTTAGGTTCTTGCTCAAATTGTTTTCGAAAACTCTCATTGTTTGTTTCATGAATTCCTTTGCATAATTAATCACGTTCATTCTCAAGATCAGTAAGACGATTGAGTACTAGGAAGTGGTAGATTGGTTGACTAGAATTCTATGTGGATCTAGTTAGAAGTTAGAACAGTAGTAAAACAAGTTAGCATTTGTTGCTAAGTGAAAGTGTGTGTTATGAACAACACTACTTGTATACTGTAAACTTGATTGTTTCATATTGGATTGATTATTCGTGTTGGCTACGTCAAAAGCCACGCAGTGAAGTTTCCTCAGTGGTGAGGTTTACACTGCGTCAGCAATTTCTGTGTACGTGCTTATTGTTCTTATTGCACGTTTGATTAATTGTTAAGACTCAAACTAGATAGATTGTGTTCCATTTGATATTTTCATTGTTCCTCCTCAAATTAAGTACTGCAAGAGTGGTCATTGTAGCCAAACACTGAGGAACCGTACCACTTAGAGAATTATTAGACAGATCAAGAACCTCAAGAAGAAGTAATGTGCATATTGATCGTGGAATGAACCCATGGAGGTTGTTGCTCGAAAGAGAAATAAATGCAGTTTCAACAAGCTTATCTCCAATGGTAGTTGGTATGTTGGAGTTGAAACCATTCCTCGAGTAATCCAAATAAAAAGCTGCTGGTGATGAGACAGTTGGGATTTGTCCTTGAAATTTGTTGGAGTGAAGGTCGAGCAATCCCAGAGAAGTGATATTGGATATTGAAGAAGCTTTTAAAGTATCTAGGAAGTTGCATGAAAGATTTAGTGAATAAAGATGTTTGAGCTTCCATATCCAATTAGGTACCTCGCCATGTATCTGGTTATCTGAAAGGTCCAAGGTGTCCAGTTGGGATTGATTTCTCAAGAAACTAGGGAATGTTCTCAAATTTCCTGAAGCTAAACTCAAAACCAAGAATTGAGGGAAGGATGGATATGAGAAATTTCTAGCATCCTAGCTAAGAAAAATGTTGTTGTACGAAAGAACAAGATTTTCGAGGTTTTTTTGATGTTGAAAACCATCAAGAGGAAATGAGTCGCTAAAATTGTTTGAAGAAAGATCAAGACCCTGAAGCCCTCGAAAATTAAAGATGGACATGGGTATTGGACCTTCCAGATTGTTGCTTCCCAAATAAAGAATTCGCATGGAATAGAAAGAGTCATTAGAAAGTTCAGGGAATTGACCTGAGAATTAATTGTCAGAAAGAATCAAAATATTCAGCGAGGTAAGAGAAAATAAAGAGGATGGGATATTACCTTCGAGCATATTGTCACTGAACCTGAGAGAGAATAAGTTTGAAAAGTTTCCCCAAGTGGTGCAATTGATATTACCAGTTAGACCATTTAAAGAAAGGTCTATGCTCTCCAGATTCTTGGCCCTATCAAAAGATGGAATTGAATCCTGAAAGTTGTTTCCAATCATGTCCAGATTAACCAATTCTGTAAGGTTTGCCATCGACTTGGGTAATGGTCCAGTGATATTGCACCATGCAATTTCTAGTTTGGACAACATTGCAAGGTTGCCAATCGAGTTTGGTAACGACCCTGAAAAGTTTGATCCAGAAAGAAACAAGGACTGGAGAGATCCATTTTTTGGAAATTCTGGCAAGGAACCATGGAGTTCTGGATTCCCTGAAAGGTCGATGCTTTGCAGTGTAGGTAATTGAAAGATCTCTTTGGGAAATATTCCCTGCAAATTGCATTGGTTGAGATCCAACAAAGTCAAATTTGAAAAGTTGGCAAAGAAGCCTGGAATTGGTGCAGCGATATTATTCCATTTCAATTGAACCACTGATAGAGATTGAAGCTTAGCAAGGGACTCGTGGATAGGACCTGAAAGACCACAATTGGACAATTCTAGCACCCTCAAATTTGGAAGAGAAGATGATATGGCCTGATCCCAATCACGCCCTTGTGCTGATATTTGGACTTCATTAAGATGCAACTCTGTGAGCTCTGTGAGGTTTCGGACCAGCATGTTTAAATTTGGGCTCTTAAGTTTTAACTCAGTATTGTAAGAAATATCGAGAATTGCCAACCTGGTCAAGTATGAAATCTGAATGGGAATTTGGCCCAGATAAAAATTGTGAGATAAATTTAGATACCTCAAATTCTTAAGCTGTCCAATGGCCGATGGAATTACTGGAGAGCGGCCATTACCAAGTGCGTTGTCAGCCAATAGTTGAGGCTTTGAAGGTGTTGAAGATGAAAGAGACTGCTGGAATTGTCAATTCCACCTGAGATAGATTCTCCGCTGATGTCAACACCGAAAACACGTCCATCATTGCTGCATGTAATGCCGAGCCAAGAACAACAATCTGTACTTGAATCCCACGAAACAAGCTTCGATGAACGTGAAGCATTGAATACAAGACTTTTCTTGATATTGAGCAATGATACCTGCTGGTCTCCGATACATTTACTGCCAATTGCAGGGGAGCATGTAACGGAGATAGCAAATACCAATAGCAGAAAGCTGAGCATATTTTTCATTTTGGTTAATCTCTCAGACAGCTGATGAGGGAAAGTAAAGAGCTGGTATTGAACTATTGATCATGGTATGGTTTTTATAATGATGGAATTGGAAAAGGTCTCCAGATAATGATTATTGTTTTGCTTTGCAGGCCATTTTTATGTAATTGTTGACTGACTAGAGCTCTGTAAACAAAAGGGTTCCAGAGCTATTATAAGTGGAATACATAACAATATATGTAAACCTAAACAGAGGACAAATGGAGCCGAGTGACCAACCCACCAGGAGATTCAACAAATGGAGCAAACATAGTGATACAAACAAATTAAACATCAAGATTATATAAGTCAACCGTTTGTTTTTAGTTTTTGTGGAAGAAACCATTTCTTATACCAAGTAATTTATTGCAAAAGAAGACTACAATAAGAAACAAAAAGGCAGAATTATATAACCATGCTCGATGGTGACTAGGGAAAGAAGAACTTGACCAAGTCAGTTGTGCATCGATCAATATTTTAGTTTGAGCAACTGTTTTCCTATGTTATTAATTGATGTGCAGAAATTAAATAAACAAGCAACGTAAAGAATGCAAAGTGTGAAATTTCGGCCGGCCACCCGGCAAATTAAATATTGTAAATTGATATTCGATATATCGATTTGATGATAATTACAACTGGCCGGGGAACTAGTCTACCTTCTATGATGGGAAGTAATCTAGATCCTAAGTTACAATAATTACCAATACAGATCGATCCTAAGTTACAGCAATTACCAATTAATATATGTAGTTCGATCTTAAGTTATAGCGGAAGATAAATTACAATAGTTGACAATTTAGGAAAGAAAACAGTTAGCATTAATTATACCTAAATCGTTTCATATGATAGTAGATTCCTAACAAATATTAACATGAGATCCAAGTTAGTGAAAGAAATTAAGCAGATGGATTGATCCAAATCCTATAGGGGTATTTGCTAGAGTAAAAAGTGATGTTTATGGAAATGATCGATGGTTTGTCTCTACTCTCTAGCAAAGGATCGACATTGATGCCCCCATGCCATCATTGCCATGCATTGTTATTATGGAAATGGACTCAAGAGCAGTTGTACAATATATATTGCTGTGTCCAAGGGTATTTCTAGCTGTGATTGGAGCATCTACCCTCTTGTTAAAAACAGTAGAAGAGCTAAATTTGATTTGAATAATTGCACATCGATATGAAGGTTAGTTAAGAGATCAGCAAACGCTGTTGCGGATTTGCTTGCTAAGCAAGCTAAAAAGAAGATGGATTTAGGGGATTGGATAAATCACCCTCGATCATCTTCTTTGTTGTAGGTTTTGAAACATGATGGTTTGCCTGTTCCACCTCATAAGCATAATCTCTATACGTGTTTTGCTGCTGCAGTTTTTATGAAAGTTTTATCGACAGTAATCTAAAACTAAATATTCTCATTTGAAAGAGGTCATGTGTACTGCAGCAGAATAGGCTCCACTTCGCCTTCAAACTAAATTATTACTCCACCTCCTAAAGTTTTAGATTACTGCATGTTGGTTATCGTGGTTGTGATCCCTTAATAGGAGCTATGATTGCAGTCGATTTGTTTGATAATTTATTTAATAAACATTACTAAAAAAAAATATAAACCTAGTCACCTGTCAAACCAAAATAAAACCGAGCCACTCGACTAAGGATACTGCAATAGAGTAGTTGATTTTTGATAAAGAACTATATACCCAAACAAGTGTTTACTGGTACTTAATAGGAGGTATGATTTCGTCTAGTACCGTTTGATCTAGCAGTATAAGTCTCTCCTCTATAAGTAGGAGGTCGTGAATTCGACTCACCTTGTACTAGTTGACTCACATTGTACTAGTTGCTTTATATGAGTTGTTGATTTGTTAAAAGAAAAAAAAAGGTATGACGTCAGTCAATTTGTTTGGTAATTTATTGAAATAAATTGTACTAAAAAATAAAAACTGAGCCACCCGACCCGACTAGGCAACCTGTAACAGAGTTCAGGGAGTTGGCGCAACTCTCAGTAGTCACTCTGTTTCATCTTTCCCGCTATGAACGCACCTCCTTTTCTCTCCTCCGGCGGCCCATGGAGTCAGCCACCGCTGCCGCCACTTCCCCTAAATCCCAATTTATCCCTTCAAAACCCCCTCAATCTATACATGTACCTTTCAAACCTCGCCTCCTTCACACCCCACAACTATCCACCTTTCCCTCCCAATAATTTCCCAATCCAAAACCCTAGCTTCGCCCCCAAGAACTTCTCCAATTCAGCATTTCATCCTCAGGCTCAGGCCTCGTCCCAGAACTCGAAAGAGCAGCTGGAGAGAATCGACCGCGCCGTGGAGAAGGCTCGCTCCGACCTTATTGCCGCCGGGGAAAGCGTCTCGGCGTGGAAGGTCTCGCAGTCTACGATTCGGATACTCGAGGTTGATTGCTGGAGCTCTCTAGGGTTTCAAATGCAGCAGGTGCCGTCTCTGCACCGCCTCATGCTCACTCAAGGCAAGGTAATGTCACATCTATTTTCCACATTTTCGTTTTCCCTTTTAATCATTTTGGTAAGTGCTTACATTCTGTTGGAATTTAGATACCTGTTGTTAAGTGAAGAATCAGATACATGTTGAATTTTGTGTCTTTCTGTTAAGTGTTTTATGTTTTGAATTAGCTTTGAATAAGTAAACGTCCTAGTCTACTAGGAGTTTGTTTTGTTTACCAAGTCTTTAGGGAAATCCCATGAACTTAGGAGTTGTTAGTCATGGGTAGTTGTTCCAGATTTTTTGCTTAGTTTGTTTTGTACGCTCTATTTATACAGAGCTTCTTTCAGTCAATGATAATGCAATTCAGTTCCAATAATCCTTCTCGGTTTCATATCGTTCTCTTACTCTAACAATCTGGTATCAGAGCCCCCACTGGGCCTGAGGTGAAAAGCAGCAGCTTTGTGCGTCTTGCAGCAGCAAGGGTTATGGCAACAGAGAACAACTACGTGCAACCTTCAATACCACGCTTTGATGGTCACTATGACCATTGGAGCATGCTAATGGAGAACTTCCTGAGGTCGAAGGAGTATTGGAGCCTCATTGAGACAGGCTTTACTGAGCCTGCCACTGGAGAGGGGATGACGGCTGCACAGAGAAGGACATTGGATGAGTTGAAGCTGAAAGATCTCAAGGTAAAGAATTACCTCTTTCAGGCAATTGACCGCGCAATTTTGGAGACCATTCTCCAAAAGGACACAGCGAAGCAGATATGGGACTCGTTGAAAAAGAAGTATGAAGGCAATGCAAGAGTGAAACGCTCTCAGCTCCAAGCACTACGCCGAGAATTTGAGACCCTTGAGATGAAGATTGGTGAGTCTGTTTCAGATTATTTCTCAAGAGTTATGTTGGTGGCAAATAGGATGCGAACCCATGGCGAACAGATGCAAGATGTTACTGTGGTGGAGAAGATACTTCGCTCCTTGACTGACAAGTTCAACTACATAGTCTGCTCCATTGAAGAATCCAAAGACATTGATCAGTTATCAGTGGATGAGCTGCAGAGTTCGTTGCTCGTACATGAGCAAAAACTCAATCGAAATAATGGAGAGGAGCAAGCAGCCTTGAAAGTAGCAACAAATGGTGGTTTTCCAACAAGAGGAAGAGGTCGTGGGACTTGGAGAGGTAGAGGCAGAGGCTTTCGAGATGGCAGTGGCAGTAGGACCCGACATGATCTTCAATCCTACGATAGGACCAAACATGATCTTCACTCCTACGATCATCAGTCCTCAAATTCCCAAGGTAGAGGCAGGGGGCATTTTGATAAGTCCAAAGTTGAATGCTTCAGATGTCATGGGCTCGGTCACTTTCGTTCGGAGTGTCATGTGAAGCTTCACAAAGACAAGCAAAAGAATGGGGAGCAATCCAATTTTGCAGAGAAAAAGGAAGAGGAAGAAGAGACACTTCTGATGGCATTGCATGTGAAGGAGGAGCCTGAAGTAAACACATGGTACTTAGACTCCGGGTGTAGCAATCACATGTGCGGTAGTAAGTCATCTTTCTCTGTTTTGGATGAAGCATTTCGCACTGTTGTAAGGTTTGGTGATAATTCTACTGTGAATGTTATGGGCAAGGGTGATATTCGAATTAGAACTAAAGCTGATCATATTGAAACAATCTCCAATGTGTTCTATGTTCCTGATTTGAAGAGTAACCTGTTGAGTATTGGTCAGCTTCAAGAGAAGGGATATGTGTCTACAATCAGGGAAGGTGCTTGTGAAGTTTATGATCCTCAAAGAGGTCTAATTGCTCATGTAAAGATGACCCCAAACAGATTGTTTCCGCTGCGAATCAAGAGTGCTCATTCATGCCATTTGACAGAGATAAAAGATTCAACATGGCTATGGCATTTTCGCTATGGTCATTTGAATTTTAATGGATTGCAGACACTATATCAGAAGAAGATGGTTACTGGTCTTCCTCAAATCTGTCCTCCCTCCAACAAAGTATGTGAAGATTGTTGTGTTGGCAAGCAGCATCGTGAGTCATTCCCAAAAGGAAAAGCCTGGAGAGCTCGTGCACCACTTGAGCTAGTTCATTCTGACATATGTGGACCCATCTCTCCGGAATCTAATGGTAAAAAGAAGTACTTTATTTCTTTTGTTGATGATTATAGCCGGAAAACATGGGTTTATTTTTTGTTAGAAAAATCAGAAGCTCTTGCTACATTTAGAAGCTTTAAAGTTCTAGTTGAGAAGGAGGTTGGCAGACCTATTAAGATCCTGAGGACTGATCGTGGTGGTGAGTACAACTCACAGGAGTTTGTGAGTTTTTGTGCTTTGCATGGAATTCGGAAGCAGCTTACTACAGCCTATACACCACAGCAAAATGGTGTTTGTGAAAGGAAGAATCGTACTATTGTAAATATGGTACGAAGCATGCTTGCAAGAGGAGGAATTGGGAAGTCTTTTTGGCCGGAGGCAGTAAATTGGAGCATTCATATATTGAACAGAAGCCCTACATTTGCTGTTCAAAATATGACTCCACAAGAGGCGTGGAATGGAGGTAAACCTGCTGTTGATCACTTCAAAATATTTGGTTGCATTGCTTATGCTCACATTCCAGATCAAAAAAGAAAGAAGCTTGATGACAAGGGTGAAAAATGCATATTTCTTGGAGTGAGTGAGCAGTCCAAAGCCTACAAATTGTATAATCCCATCACGAAGAAGATTGTGATCAGCCGAGATGTTGTTTTTGATGAGGAGAGCACATGGAATTGGGCAGACAAGAGCACCCAACAGAAGCAAATACCTGTGAGCTTTGATGAAGAACAATTAGGAGTGCAGCAACAAATCCCTCCTACAGTAGGAGTGCAGCTGCAAATCTCTCCTATCGAAGACATGACAAATGAGCAGCCAATACATGAAGCTCAAGCAGCAGCTCCAAGCTCAGAATCTCAAAGAACAAACAGGAAGAGACCTGCATGGATGATTGACTATGTAAGTGGAGATGAACTTTCTGATGATGATCAAGTTGCTCATTTGATTTTATTTGCAGACTGTGATCCTTTAACTTTTGAGGATGCGGTCAAAGAAAAGAAATGGCAGAATGCTATGGATGCAGAGATAAGAGCAATAGAGAAGAATGACACTTGGGAGCTTACTGATCTTCCAAAGGGGCAGAAGACTATAGGAGTGAAATGGGTCTTCAAGACCAAGTTGAATGAAAAGGGGGAAGTGGAGAAGCACAAAGCTCGGTTGGTAGCAAAGGGATACAAGCAAGAGTATGGTGTTGATTATAGGGAAGTTTTTGCTCCAGTTGTGAGGCTTGACACAATCAGGTTGGTGATCTCAGTTGCAGCACAAAATGCATGGCCTATCTTTCAGTTGGATGTTAAATCTGCGTTTTTGCATGGAGAGTTGCAAGAGCAGGTGTATGTTGATCAACCCACTGGTTATGTGCAAAAAGGTAGTGAGAAGAAAGTCTACAAGCTGAAAAAGGCTCTTTACGGGCTTAAACAAGCACCTAGAGCTTGGTATAGCCGTATAGATGCCTACTTTGCTGGAGCTGGGTTCAAAAAGTGTCCTTATGAGCATACTTTGTACATCAAATGTGGAGCTGCAGGGAAGTATTTGATTGTTTGCTTGTATGTAGATGATCTAATCTACACAGGAAATGATGAGCTGATGTTTCATGATTTTAAGAAGTCTATGATGGAGGAGTTTGATATGACGGACCTGGGAATGATGCATTACTTCCTTGGTATCAAGGTAGTACAATCAGCAACTGGAATCTTCATTACACAAAAGAAGTACGCACTGGAGGTGTTGGAGAAGTTTGAGATGAAGAACTGCAATTCTGTTGCAATCCCAGCAGAACCAGGATTGAAGTTGATTAAAAATCCTAAACTAGGATCGAAGTTGGCTAACGATCCTAAAAGCAAGAAGGTTGACAGCACGTTCTTCAAACAGATTGTTGGTAGCCTGATGTACCTCACAGCCACAAGGCCTGATATAATGTTTGCAGTAAGCCTTATTAGCAGGTTTATGGAGCATCCAACTGAGCAACACATCCTCGCTGCAAAAAAGGTGTTACGCTACTTGAAAGGTACAATTGATTTTGGTATCTTTTATAAGAAGGGAGAAATGTCAGAACTTGTTGGGTTTACTGATAGTGATTATGCTGGGGATGTAAATGATAGAAGGAGTACTTCCGGTTATGTGTTTATGATGGGTAGTGGGGCTGTTTCTTGGTCATCAAAGAAGCAGCAAGTTGTCTCTTTGTCAACAACTGAAGCTGAGTTCATTGCCGGAGCATCATGTGCCTGTCAAGCAGTATGGTTAAGGAGAATGCTTGGAGAATTAAAATTTCCTCAGGTGGAAGCTACTGCAGTTTATTGTGACAATAGTTCTACCATCAAGTTGTCAAAGAATCCGGTGTTACATGGCAGGAGCAAACACATTGATGTAAGGTACCATTTCCTTCGTGATTTGACAAAGGATGGCATCATTGAGTTGGTTCATTGTAAAAGTGAAGATCAGATTGCTGATATCCTAACAAAGCCTCTCAAGGTTGCTACATTTATGAGGCTGCGAGAACTACTTGGTATGTGTTCTTTGAAAGAAGTTGCTGATGATATTACTGATGCACGTGGATTGACTTGCTGGAGTTTCTTAATTAAACTGATGTCTTGATGACTATCAGTTTAAGGGGGCAATTGTTAAGTGTTTTATGTTTTGAATTAGCTTTGAATAAGTAAACGTCCTAGTCTACTAGGAGTTTGTTTTGTTTACCAAGTCTTTAGGGAAATCCCATGAACTTAGGAGTTGTTAGTCATGGGTAGTTGTTCCAGATTTTTTGCTTAGTTTGTTTTGTACGCTCTATTTATACAGAGCTTCTTTCAGTCAATGATAATGCAATTCAGTTCCAATAATCCTTCTCGGTTTCATATCGTTCTCTTACTCTAACACTTTCTGCATTAAATCGCACCAATAGTTACTTATTTTTCCCTAAGCATTTCTTTCTTCTTCAAATTCTCAAGCTTTTCTGCTTTCTGTTTTAACTGTGCATTTATACAAAATAAAAAAACATTAGACATGAAAGTGACAAAAGACAATGGAAGAAATATGGAAAACAAAATAAAACAAAGACCAACAGAGGACACCAAGACAT
This sequence comes from Rosa rugosa, assembly GCF_958449725.1. Classification (NCBI taxonomy): domain Eukaryota; kingdom Viridiplantae; phylum Streptophyta; class Magnoliopsida; order Rosales; family Rosaceae; genus Rosa; species Rosa rugosa. Next base: position 24,685,794 of record NC_084824.1, on the reverse strand, counting down.
ATACATCTGAGCGCAAACAATGGGCATACAAGCTGCACTGACTACTATACACCACAACTACTATACAACTAGGTGCACGGCAAACATCTTGAGATAGAATAATCATGAGGGAATATGGAGGTTCCCAAATTAACCAGGGTTCCAGTTGCACCTTCCTCGAGACAAGAAACCCGAAGCACACTCGCATAAATTTCAGAATAAGCAATTGACTCGCTCATTTTAGATTATATTCTAAGAAATTCAACAAAAACTCTGCATTCATTAGATATGAACAAAATAACAAATTCCAAATGTCACAGAAAATACTAGGTCAAAGGAAGTCGCATCGACAATTGATACAATTTCATTTCTTAGATATATGTGAAAACCAGACAACAACAGGACAGAGTCAGTTAAAAAAGCTAGAACCACATGTTTACTATAAAGGAATCTCGCCATCCTTAGATTTGTATAGATAATATAGCAGTTGATATGTAAAAGTTCACTAGAGATTTAATCCTCATTCTTATGCAGACTGTAGACAATATTTTCTATGTCACAAAATCATAAGTATCATAGCTAACAAGGACATTGAAGTTGATCTAAAGAGCAGTGGTTTAGTAGTACAAAATTCTCAATTTTCCAAAATATTACAACAATTGGTTACAGAAACATATAACGCAACTATGAGCAAGATAGGAAAGACAGAACATAATAAAGAACAACCTGAAATGAAAGCTGACCTACAGCATTCTTTCTGAATGCTAATAAGATACGTAAAGGTCTAGGGTAACTATTGTCAGTAACTTGAGAAGTTACACTCACCATATAAAACCCAAGCTACTTGCACTGAAAGTGTGAGCACTAAATTGAGAAACAATCTAAATTTCGAATTCACATCAGTAATGTGTTTACCTATATCTACATGGTAAAGCATTCCAGAGACAATGACAAGTTCTGAAATAGAAGCAGGCTACTCAGTGTCTCAGCGTATAATAACCTCGCCAGGAAAAACCAATAAAAGATTGGTCCTTCAAGTAATTTCACATAGTGGATATTGATTTCAGCTTAAGGTCGGAGTATACCATTATACATTATTGAGCAATTGAATAAGCATTCTATAGAAACAGTTGGATTGGATAGAACAATAACACAACATATCAGGTTGTTGTGGGTTCTACTTCCTTATTGTCCTCAACATTCAGATGTTGTGAATGTGAATCATCAACATTACCTCTAAAATCAATAAAGCGAACAAGAAGCTTAGAAACAAAAAGGGTTCAAGAATCCCAGATTGTCCTTAGGAAACTAACCAAAAACAGAGAATCAAAACCAAATAGAAAGCTTAAATCTGAAGCAAAGCCAGAGCCACAAATATCAAAAGTAGAGAAAACAGAGAGGAAACAAATGACATACTAGTGCTTGTTCCGTCTCGTGCTTGGCAGCCTCCCGCTTTTGAGCGCGAACCCTGACGGCCTCGGCCTTGAGCCTCCTGGTCTGCTCATTCTGGGCTTCCTTACGGGCCTCGTCGACGCGGAGCATCTCGAGCCTCATGAGCTCCACCTCCATGATGGACTTGACGCGGACCTCCTTCACATGCTTCACGTAGTCTCTGCGCAGCACCAGTAGATTGTAGTACCTGCGCAGCTCCGCTAGCTTCGCCTCCTCCTTCTTGGGATCGGAGAAATGGCGAGAGGGTTTAGTGGTTGTGGAGAAGGGGCGGAGGAGGGTACGGTAGAGTGAGCGAGGGGTCGCCATTGTTGGGGTGGTGGGTGTTGGCCGGGAGGGTTTAAGAAACGAGAAGGTTTTGAGGGAAAATGGATTGGAGGATTTTGGGTTGGGTTGGAGATTTTGAAAGAAGCCATCAAGCGATTCAAGCCCAACGAGAACGAGAATCTTTGATGGGTGATGTGAACCTGATTTTCAAAATTTGACTTCTCACTTTTTATTTTTAGGTTTAACTAAATATGGGTATGGTTGATCTCTTGTGTTAAAAGTTGGGGTGATTTGCCCTGCACCATTTGATCTAGTGACATAAGTCTCTTATTTGTAAGTAGTAAGTTGTGAATTCGACTTACAATAGACTAGTTGTTGTATTTGATTTAAAAAAAAAAAAGTTGGGGTGATTTTCCAATGAATTTATAAATTTCATGTTTGACCGTCAAAGTTCAAATTATCATTAATGAATGATCCATTTTATTAAATAACATTTCTTCATCTATGAAGACTCATATTATCACTTTAAAGACTAATGTCACTGTTGAAACCAAAAAAAAAAAAAAGAGACGTCCTTGAAGAAAAAAAAGAGAGTGACGTTCAAGTTTTGGAGAGGTGGCTTTGCTGCATTATTTCTTATGATAATATTATGTTATCTTGGGGAATTCAAATGCAGTAGGTTGCATCAATTATGCATGAAATGATGACTTCAAGATTAGTTGCAAGACAGAGTAACAAAAGCAAACGAAAAGCAAGTGTTGACAAAAGAAGAGGCCAGGTACATTCAAACCAAAAAAAGAGGAAGCTGATGAGATCAACCACAGTTAGAGTTGGAAGAGATAATGCAGTTTTTTCAAATTTCAAAGTTGTTTGGCTCATGCATGCAAATTAACGTCCAAATAGTTAGTTGGACTTTTCAAATTATGATGAGATCAAAGCCAAGATAGTTATCATCAATTCAAATCCCAGCAGCTTTGTGGGGCTGGCCGAACACCTACAAACTCGGTCAAACCGATTTTGAATATCAAATCATTTCAAATTCAAACTGGAGTCATCCTCAGCTCCACCTCATCCATTACTTTCCTATAAAAAGAGCTACCACACCGATGGGAAGGGGGGGGGGGGGGGGGGGAGGAGGCTAGAGAGCAGAACAAAAAAGAAGTGAAAGCTCTGCAACATTAAAGAGCAGAAGCCAGCAGCACGGAGGCACACAAGAGAAAGGAGAACAAAAAAAAGAGAGTTCACACAAGACCAGAGTCCTACACCATTCCATCCTTAAAGCTTTCCAAGAGAAGCCACAGACGGAGGACCGCGTTTCAGTAGAAGAAGCTCCATAAGTCACAGGTATATAATGATTATCACCTGAAATTACTGAACTTTTCCTTTCATGGTGCAGACATTGTCAAGTGTTAAGATCCATGAAGCAGGGCCAAAAATCTCTCTGGAGTATCTATGTTGCTTACATCCTCATAATCTCCTGCTGGTGACCAAGGCGATTACCACATCGGCAATCACGGAGAAGTCAAGCTGCTGCCCACAATAGTCTCTCTGGCACGCATCAAAACCACAACACCATCCCCATGAGGTGCTCTCCTGGTGAAGGACCACTATGTCAACAAATGATGGTGCTCTCCTAATGAAGGACTGATGGTGGTGCTTCTTCAACAAATGATGGTGCTCTCCTGGCAAAAAAAATGCAGCGTCTCTTGTACCTGTGTCACCATGGAGCTATGGAGATCCCCGAACGGTCGCAATCTCGTATATGATACATGTGTATCCACGAGTTCTGAAAGTCAGCAAGGTCACCGCCCAGAAGCCATCCACCTCCTGCCTTCCTGTCCACCGCAACAAAACAGATGGCCTTGCACCACTTGCAAAACAAGCCACACAAAGAACAGACTAGCAGCCTGCAAGCAAGGAGGAAAGGGAATCAGAAACTTGGGACTAAGCTGAGGATACAGAAGCTTGTTCACTTCTCCACAAGAAATCTGGACTCACTTCCTCCACCAAATCCCAGCAAGGAAATGGCTTTTGCTGTCAAAGTTCCTGCCTGCACTTGCTGTCGAAGTCCCTGCCTGCACTTGTACCTGCAGCGTTCACAAGAGGCTCCATCAGACAGCGGATTATGAAGCATGGCAAAAAGAACTTGGTCTGGAAGGAAAAGAAGGAGAAGATGACAATATGAAGCTAGAGGGTGCTATGCTGCAGTTTTGTTCTATTTAAAGCTAGAAAGGAACAAGGAACAAGGCACTCCTCAAATTCATACGACATGCAAGTCCAACACCAATGTCCACTACGTGGACTCTTCTTGGTCAAAAGAAAACAAAAGCAATGTTTAAAATATAATGCAAGGCTGATAATCTACCTTGATGATATTAATCATGGTAGACAAGCTTTTGAAGCAACAAATAAAAGAAGAAGACAAGTGGTGGTGTTTAAAAAAAGCAATAGAACTTTGAGCTTTGATGCATAAAGAGACAAGGCCAAAGTGATGATAATAATGTCCTCTGTGAAGAAATTTTTGGCGGTGGAAACTGATCAATAGCACATGAAGACAAAATGCAATTAAAGCATGATTATTAAAATATAGTGTGCTTCAAGGCATGATTCAAAAGCAGCTTTCTTTTGAAATGGGAATTAAATGGCAAAGTTACAAGGAACATGGCCACGTCCAGGTGCTTGGAAGAATCAAAACCATAAACAATTAAGCTTTGGCTTTCTCTCACTTTGTCTATAAAACGGTGAAGCGGTGATATGCTCAGAGCCTCAAGACAAATTCTGTCTAAGTCAAACTAGCCGGGCCTCCTATGAAAAAATCGGGAAGCAAGCCCATTTCAAAGCTAGTCAAGAATTCAAGATGGGTGCCCAAATCACTTGAAGCAAATCACTCACTTGAAGTAGATCACTATGGTTCCGTAATATGATTCGCCGATAAGTGAAGAAGGCGACACAAAGCCCATTCCAAATCACAAGGCCCACTGCAAATCTCAGTACATCAGGTCTGGGTCAAATCAACAGACACTCTACCAAATTGGGTGTCCCAAAGAAATACATTTGACGGGTTCAAAAAAATATACACACATCCGTCAGATAAAAAGTCGGTACAAAACCGAAATACAAATTCTAATGAACTACAATGGTTTGATCCCTTCACAGGGTATGTAGGCAGTCTAGCGACCTACAAGATGCAACCGCAACTCCAAACAGAATCCCTGACTCCACCAGTCAAATTCAGCCAGTCCCAAATGAATCATTGACTCCAGTCAAATTCTCCCAGCACCAGAAAATCAAATCATTCCCAAATCACACAAAATTCAAAGGCTCTAAACCTTTCAAATCTCCCAAACACAAATCCAAAATAAATGGGTCATCTACTCATTTAAATCTCAAATGCCGGAACTACATGTGGTTTGAAACCGCAAAGGGTATGTAGGCAATCTAGAACCAAATCTATCTAGATGCAACCGCGTCCTAAACACAAAAATCGAATCCCTGGTCCACTTAAACCAAATTCGTCCCAAACACTACTCTCATTCCAAAATCAAAGCCCTCCAATGAGTCATTCACTCATTGGAACTCTTGAACTACGAGTGGCTTGATCCCCCTCCAAGGGTACGTAGGCAACCCATTCAAATATCCGGGTGCAGCCGCAAAAACAAACAAACAAACACACATCCCATCCCATCAATTGGTTTCTTCATAAATGGAATCAAAGGGTGTTTCTCTGTAACAAGGGATTGTAATTAAGAGACACATTCTGTCTTGAATTGGTCGAACCCAAAATAATAAAAACTGTTTGGCTCCAGTTTTTCTTGAGCTGGTCAACAGTCTCTTTTCTTGCGTGGGCGTGCCAGCACCGTTCGGGTGCGGTCGTCGGGGGTGTCCCTTGACCTGACTTCTATCAAGCGATTGTAGACGAGGAGAGCACCAACCTCGTCGTGGGATTCTTTATGCCTCGTGGTGAGGACTTTGCTGAAGTTTCTTCTTGTTAACACAATCGATACTCAATATTGTAGATTGAGCAGAGCGACATCACCGGGAAGTATTGAGAACTTGCTAAAGCGTGACTTTAGCTTGGCTGGGTTGCTAGGGCGTTACCCTTGCTTGGCTGGTTCTGTAACCGTTGTGGTAGCGGCACTACCGTCGGCTCCCGAGGAGACTAGGACCGAAGTACGTTGACAGAGGGTTTGGTGGCACTGAAAGTCGGCTTCCGAGAAGACTAGGACTAGGAGTGTAATCACCGATAAGAAAAAGAGAAGGAGAGGAGTTGCTCTTAGAGAGGTTTGCTCTAGAGAGAACTTAGATCATCTTAGAGATGTTTTGATGTATGAATTGGTCTTTTGTGGTGTTTTTGGTCGTGGCACTACCGTCGGCTCCCGAGGAGACTAGGACCGAAGTACGTTGACAGAGGGTTTGGTGGCACTGAAAGTCGGCTTCTGAGAAGACTAGGACTAGGAATGTGATCACCGATAAGAGAAAGAGAAGGAGAGGAGTTGCTCTTAGAGAGGTTACTCTAGAGAGAACTTAGATCATCTTAGAGATGTTTTGAATTGTGTTGTATGAATTGGTGTCTAGTTCTATGTTGTAGCCTCTATTTATAGGCTACCAAGCAACACTATTTGGCCTTAAACAACCATAATGGGTTAGGTTTTAGCACTTAAACATTAATGGAATGTTAGGTTTGAATACTTAAACACTTAATGGAATTTGTTTAAGTCATTTTCTGCTCCCTTATCCCTCAATTTTTATCTCCACTAAGAACTCAGATTCAACCTTCGATTTCTTCATATGAAATGATCCACCATGAATGTAGATTATTGTAGTAAAATTTCAGAATTTATTTCCATGTGATTGGGCCGGAAATGCTGCTGGACCTCTTACAGGTCCAGTTTCCAAGTTTTGCTTCTGCAGAAAATTGGACTGTTTGTTTGAAGGTTTTCCACTCCGAACGAGCTTTGGCACTCTTCATAAGAAATGATCAATGGGATGTCTAGAATTAATCTGGAAAGTTTCAACTCATTTGGAGTTCGGATGGTTAGTCCGCCATCCCTCATTTCTTGTCTAGCTCGCTTTCTCCTAGCCGAAGTAGGAAAATGTGCTAAAGTTGATTTTTCATTTCCATGTTTGGTAGGCCTTATTTAGCCTCTTAATAATATATTTTTGAACTTATCGAAAATATATATGTGAGCCACTGATATTGGCTCAATTTCTCCAAGACACGCTTTGTCAAACCAAAATGCTCATTTTGGGTCCAAACATTGCCCCCCAGACCTCGAAGTCAAAGGTCTTCGTCTTGACTGAAGAGGTCTTGAATCAGCACTGCTCTTATAATGTTGTTGCTCCAAAAGCCACTGGTATTGGCTTCACTGATTCCATATAGGCCTCTAAATAGGCCATAAAACTTGAATGCCACAATCTGGATTGTCTTTGTCATGAACTGACGCATCCTTTGCCAACTTTATTGCCCCCCATGGATCTGGCGAAACTTGGGCATGTTGTAGGAGATCAGAACTTTAGCGTGCCCCCCATGTCTTATGCGAAGAAACTGTCTACGACTCCTCCGAGTCCCAGACATTGGGAAAGTATTTCTTCAAGTATCTGCCATTGATAGGGTTATGATGGACAACTCCATCCAGGTCCTTGAGATGAAAAGCTCATTTCTCTAAGATTTTATAAATGAAAAGCTCCATATATTTCTTCGCTAACCACTTCTAATGTTGCGACTCGATCATAGGCCTCTTTCTCCACTAAGTACGAAGATAACCTATCGTACAAGGAGTGGAAGGCCTCTACCCCTTCCTCTGGAAGGTCGTAATCCATTAATTATCCATTACGTGGGCCACAGCATGGCCGGGCCTCGCTAGGTCTTCTTTTGCAAGCGTGAGCCCCCACTGTGCCAACTCAGAAGCCGTCACTCCTATGGGGCGGTCCTTGTTGTCGATGTTACTGACTTGCAATGGAGTAATTGGCTCAAAATAGTACCTGGCATCTACGTAATTCGCGGAAACAGGGAAAGGGCGAGGGTCTGCTTTAATTATCTCAGCCTTATTTGTCACCCTGTTCCACATGATCAACTCTTGGTGGAGTGTTGACGGAACACAATAGCTCCGATGAATCCAATCTCTTCCCAGGATGGCACTGTAGGCCGCGTAACAATCTGTAACGAAGAACGCATAAACGCCTTCCGCGGGACCCACCTTGATTTTTAGAAACAGTAAACCTAACGTCTTGGTTACTGTGCCCGCGAAGTTCTTCAATGTGAGAGAGGTAGACTGGATCTTCTCCTTCTTGATTCCCAAAAGCTGCATGGTCCTTGTAGTAATGACATTCACAGCTGCGCCGGTATCAACCATTATCTTGCTGACCTTAGTCCCATTAATTTCCACTGTGATATACAAAGGTCGCATGTGTTGCACCATGGCGGGCGTGGGTCTTGTGAAGCTCATGAAGAAACCCTTGCTGTTAGCATCTTCAGTCTCAAGGAACACTGCTTTTTCCACCGGTGTTGTTGCGGCTGAAGTGATCTGCAACTGCTGTTCTTCAATCGCGTTAGTTTCTACGCATTCCTGCGCAGTGACTGGTAAGGCATACTTAGCAGGGAGCACATAAACCATATTGCAAGAGGTATCCACCATTTCTGTTTCGTCCATGTCATCATCAAGATTGAGCTTGGGTTCATCTGCTGGGATATCGACGTTGAACCTTTTAACCATGAAAGCAACCAATGATTCCTCTGCGGGGTTTACCGCCTTGGCTTTTTCGTGCTCCTGTACCATGGGAACCTGGTTCAGCGACTCTGAAATTTGTTTTGCCGCTGGCACTTCCTCTGGGAGAGCGACCACCAAGCTTTGAACTTTCTTACGCCTCCACTGCACAGTCGCGGACCTATTGTTTTTGCCCCCCAGCCTGTCAAATATTGAAGGCTCGCTATCTCTTCCTTCGAGAGATATTCTCCGCCAAACGCTAGGTTTGCGGGTTGGTGGCGATTCTCGCTTCGCGGGAGCTAGGGACTTCTCCTGACTTTCCTTCTGGCGAGCGCTGGTTTTTGAAGCCCGTTGCGACATCTTAGGAAGCTGCTGGAGAACCCGCGAGGCGATGAACCTTTTGGAAGTCAGTGCTTCCACCTGTCTCTGGTATTCTTCTGGAGATCTCACCAACTGCGATGGTTTAATCAACCCCTGATCCAGCGCTTCCAAGGTTCGCTTTGCTTCTCCAAACCTCCGCTGGAGTTTTCTCTTCCTTGAAGAGCTCATTTCCACTGCCTTGCCCTTCTTCTGGGTATACCATCTCCCTTCCTTGATAGTGGACGTCGGCACCGGAGGAATATACGGTATGGTCATAACGTCTGACCGCTCGTTTGCTCTTTCTTCTTCCCTCGCAACCTTCAATTTTTTGAACAAATTAGAGTCCCTTGGAGAAGAAGTTCCTGACCCAGCGTGCATTCTCAGACTACCTGGTTGGAAGCTTCTAGAATGTGCTGGTAACTTTATTGGTGGTAAAGTACCAAAGCGAACGGTATGTTCTTCCTCTTCGTGCAACGCCTGGATATCGCATTCCTCCTTGCACCTTGAACATAGCACGACAGGTGGAGCCGGCTTTGATCTCCGCTTCACGGACTGCTCCATCACCTTTTCTAAGCCCCCAGTGGTACGATTTGGGCTCAGCCTCTGTTGATCCTTTGTGTCCCAAACTACGTCAACCATGTTGACTCCAGTGTCTGGGAAAGGATCCAAATCTACCAGCGCCGCAGCTGTTGCTGGCGCTTCAACCTGTAAGCTACCATTATTCAACCAGATCTGAATCTGATCCTTCAACCTGACACAGTCGGCTGTGTTGTGATTCCACAAATTGTGGAGCTTACAGTATTTTTCCCCCTTAATTGCTCCGGTTTAGGGAATGGTCCGAAGTCGGTCTTCACCATCTTCGCAGCGATCATCTCATCTAAGATCTCATGAGCTTTATTCGCATCATAAGTGTAACTTGCGAATTCAGGTTTGGTGAAGACCACCGACTTGAGTTTCATTGGCTCTTTACACAGCTTCAGTTGTTTTAGCGTTGATGCCTTCTTCCCAGTGAGCTCAAGCGCTGCTACCTCGTCCTCTTCGGACTCTTCAGCCTCTGCCAGTCCGGATTCCTCACACCTATAGTAAGGATCAAAGGAACCTGAGTAGTGGTTCACTGCTGCCACAGTCCTCCATTTCCCCGGAATGTATGTCCCTTTGGAGGAGTTCTTCACAGCGTCCATTTCTCTAAGCAAATGCTCAAAGCTTCCTACTTCTGTGATCAGTTCCCCCATAGAGTTGAACATGCTTCCATGCTGCTTCTTGCGTTGGCGAGGCTCTAAGCCTTTGATTGCCAACTTTACCAGCTCTTTCTCCGGAAGAATCACGTTCAGCTTCCCTTTTTGGATCTGGAAACGCTGAAGGTATGCAACAGCGGATTCAGTTGGCTGCTGAGCCATCTGAGTAAGTGAAGCCAGATCTACCTCCGGCTCGATAGTCCCGAAAGTTTCTTTAAACAACTTTTCCATCGCGGGCCAACTCGCGACAGATCCTGGTTGCAGCTTAGTGAACCAGGTGAAGGCAGACCCTGACAAAGAAGTGGCGAAGATATTACACTTCAGGTTGTCATCGTTCTGGTACTGGCCACACTGTACTCGAAACCTGACCAAATGGGCCGCGGCACTTTCGACTTCCTCTCCTGAGAAAGTAGAGAACGTGATGTTCTTATATCCCCTAGGATAAGGTGATTGCATAATGTGCGGTGGGAAAGGCCCGTGATAGGCCTCCTCCAAGTTAGGCCTCTGGTTCGCGGCCCTAATCATCTCCTCTACCTCTTCTCGTCGCACATAACCTGGGCCAGGAGGAGGAGGTGCAGCCACCGTCTGATGGGCCGTTTGCACAGGAGGCACCGCGTGGCTAGTAGTTGCTGTTCCATCTTCCAGGCGAACGACCCGAGGAATACTGGGTTGTTGAAGAGTAATCGCTGGTGCGGACACATCCTTGGCCAAAGCAGTGATTTTGATTGGAGTGCCCGTCTGATCAATCCCATAGTAATTCCCTGGGAGCTCTTGGTAGACATTCTCTGCCCCATCGCTATCATACTGAGCAAAAACAACAGGATCAGCCAGGGTACCGTCACCGAACTTCAGAGTTTTGCTCTTTTGCCCAATCGATGGTGTTGCTTTGTCTTTGCCACCAATCAACAACGCTTTGTCCTTGGTTTTGGTAGACATTGCGGTGGCAGCTACAGAGGGTGTGGCAATACTGCTGATAGCCTTCTCGCAGGCATTAGGCGGAATGTACTTACCGGATGCAGAGAGTTGGTCAAGGGAACCGAGGATGGCGTTGGGATCTCCCAATGCTTTATTCAGAACCTCCTTGGCATGTCCCAATTCGGCTTGCTGCATGGCAGCTTGGGTCGCGAGATTGGACCCCTCTTTGCGCACTGCCGCGATGTCAGCTGCAGTATCTTTGCTTTGTGTGTTAAAGGTGTTGACAGCACTTAGAAGCTCCTTATATTGCGTGAGATTCGTGTCAGCAATCTTATCTGCGTGAATCCTGGCTTCATTGGCAAGATTTTGTGCATGCTCCTCAGCCTTCTGGGCATTCTCGTTCATTCGTCGATCGTAATCGCGAAGCCGCTGCTCAGTCCTCGCAATTGACGTGGCCAGGTGCCTCCTATAGTTGTCGCTGTTGACCGTAAGGATGCGGAGTCGTTCATCGATGCTAGCATCCTCTAGGATGACGAGGGGGGTGAACTCATCGCTCTCAATTGTTTCGCTAAACGCAACAACTACTGTGGTAACGGGGACATTGGCCACCTTGCTAGTAACAGAATTCTTGCCCTCAGTAGCGGGCTGTTGACTTTCTCCTCGTTTGGTCGTCATCTCTGTTGATGGCGTGTGGAGAAAAAATCTTTGAATTACTAATTCTTCCGAAAGACCACGACAGTCTGCACGCGAGTGCGGTCTGTAACTGGAGGTCTTGTGTTTCGGGCAATTAACGTAAACCTTTTGATAAGGGTTTGCGCTTGACTTCCCAATGGCTTCTGGATGTCTGAATTGAAAAAGTAGCTGAATTCAATAAAACATTATGAATCAAGGTTTAGACATGTGGCCCAAGTATAGTCGCCTAGACACAAATTTTCTTTCAAATCCTTTGGGCAACCTTACTGAAATGGCCAGGTGGGGGAGGGCGAACAAGAGAGGCAGAATCTATTTTGGCATGAGCTACTCCCACTTAGTGGTTTAGGCTCATTTGCACGCACTTCTGGATTCAAGAACCTGTCATGAACGTTGTCCCCTTTCTAGACACCATTTCACATAGGCTATACTTACTAAGATGAGAAAGATCATAAGTGTGAAGACAGTTCAACAAGTGTTAATAAAAACCGCCCTTAACCTTAAGGGACCTGAACTAGGCACCAATAAGGAGTTTAGGTCAATATTAATAAAAGAGACTTCACCTATTCCGTTATGATTCACAACCCCTTACTAACCTCAACTTCTTAATAGTGGTGTGGTTTACAGCTCACAGTAAGTCCCACTGGGCGTGCCAAAATGTTTGTTTTGAAGCCCGGTGGTTAATTGAATGTGCTTCAAGAGAAAAACTTCTGATGTAGTCCCACTGGGCGTGCCAAAATGTTTGTTTTGAAGCCCGGTGGTTGAATGTGCTTCAAGAGAAAAACTTCTGATGTAGTCCCACTGGGCGTGCCAAAATGTTTGGCTCCAGTTTTTCTTGAGCTGGTCAACAATCTCTTTTCTTGCGTGGGCGTGCCAGCACCGTTCGGGTGCGGTCGTCGAGGGTGTCCCTTGACCTGACTTCTATCAAGCGATTGTAGACGAGGAGAGCACCAACCTCGTCGTGGGATTCTTTATGCCTCGTGGTGAGGACTTTGCTGAAGTTTCTTCTTGTTAACACAATCGATACTCAATATTGTAGATTGAGCAGAGCGACATCACCGGGAAGTATTGAGAACTTGCTAAAGCGTGACTTTAGCTTGGCTGGGTTGCTAGGGCGTTACCCTTGCTTGGCTGGTTCTGTAACCGTTGTGGTCGCGGCACTACCGTCGGCTCCCGAGGAGACTAGGACCGAAGTACGTTGACAGAGGGTTTGGTGACACTGAAAGTCGGCTTCCGAGAAGACTAGGACTAGGAGTGTAATCACCGATAAGAAAAAGAGAAGGAGAGGAGTTGCTCTTAGAGAGGTTTGCTCTAGAGAGAACTTAGATCATCTTAGAGATGTTTTGATGTATGAATTGGTCTTTTGTGGTGTTTTTGGTCGTGGCACTACCGTCGGCTCCCGAGGAGACTAGGACCGAAGTACGTTGACAGAGGGTTTGGTGGCACTGAAAGTCGGCTTCTGAGAAGACTAGGACTAGGAGTGTGATCACCGATAAGAGAAAGAGAAGGAGAGGAGTTGCTCTTAGAGAGGTTGCTCTAGAGAGAACTTAGATCATCTTAGAGATGTTTTGAATTGTGTTGTATGAATTGGTGTCTTGTTCTATGTTGTAGCCTCTATTTATAGGCTACCAAGCAACACTATTTGGCCTTAAACAACTCATAATGGGTTAGGTTTTAGCACTTAAACATTAATGGAATGTTAGGTTTGAATACTTAAACACTTAATTGAATTTGTTAGGTTTAAGTCATTTTCTGCTCCCTTATCCCTCAATTTTTATCTCCACTAAGAACTCAGATTCAACCTTCGATTTCTTCATATGAAATGATCCACCATGAATGTAGATTATTGTGGTAAAATTTCAGAATTTATTTCCATGTGGTTGGGCCGGAAATGCTGCTGGACCTCTTACAGGTCCAGTTTCCAAGTTTTGCTTCTGCAGAAAATTGGACTGTTTGTTTGAAGGTTTTCCACTCCGAACGAGCTTTGGCACTCTTCATAAGAAATGATCAATGGGATGTCTAGAATTAATCTGGAAAGTTTCAACTCATTTGGAGTTCGGATGGTTAGTCCGCCATCCCTCATTTCTTGTCTAGCTCGCTTTCTCCTAGCCGAAGTAGGAAAATGTGCTAAAGTTGATTTTTCATTTCCATGTTTGGTAGGCCTTATTTAGCCTCTTAATAATATATTTTTGAACTTATCGAAAATATATATGTGAGCCACTGATATTGACTCAATTTCTCCAAGACACGCTTTGTCAAACCAAAATGCTCATTTTGGGTCCAAACAAAAACTCTATTCACTAAATGAATACGAGTGAAATTATGTTGGGTGACATTTACGCTCACTGTGTGCATATTTTTCCTCAACAGTTACTAAAAATTTATTTAAATGAGAAAGTTGAGGAACTATCGTAACATATTTACTTCATTCCATCACACAAGAAAACCACATTAAAAAAAATGATTTAAAAAAAAAACACAAAATAACAAAATAACCCATTTAAGAAGCGAGTCGAGGACTAATTCATTGTCCTTATTTGAATTTATTAGATGATAAACTAGTACAAATCATTGCCTCAACTTTTGATTTATGTAGAGATTCTTTCTTCTAGTTGAGGGAATATCTTTATAAGGATATTACAAATAGCTCTGCAGTACCATTTCCTCCATCTCTTGCAAAACAAAGGTGACCCAATGACAATTCCAAACCCAAATATAAATCCAATTTCAACACTGATAAGATCCCAATCAACCTGATCTCTCTGATTTGGATGAAATTTATATGATGTTGGCGGTGAAAACCTTGATGTGTCATCTTTGTTTAAAGGAGGCCCGAATAAATCTTTATTACCTTCAAATGAATCTTCTGGAAATGTTGAAAATTGGTTACTGCTTGGAATCCTTCCCACAAGTTGATTATATGAAAGATTCAAAAATGAAAGGAAAGTGAGCTGTGTAAGCTGTGGTGGAATTTGCCCGCTCAAGTTGTTCTTTGAGAGGTCTAGCGACTCTAGTTGACTCAAGCTACTTAAGGATGCTGGAATTGCTCCTATGAAAGCATTATTTGACAAGTTGAGGGCATACAGAGATTTGAGTTCTCCAATTTCCTTTGGTATTGATCCGTCGAACTTGTTGCATAAGAAGTCAATCGAGGTGAAGACAGTTAGAATCTTTACCAGCTCTATCTCTATGCCTTTGTTGATAACTGTAATCGTATCCTGGTAATAAATTCTATAATCTCCAACATCCTGAAATTGAAGGTGATTGAGCTTTGATGGGGGATCATCTTGTTTAGCCATCATTGCCTGCCACGTCATCAAAGCATTAGCAGGTATTTCACCACTAAAATTGTTGTTGGCTAGGTCAATGATTTGAAGCACTGGCCAAGTTCCACTAGTCTCTGGACATCCAATGTGTCCATAAAACTTATTCGAACGCAAGATAAGGACACGCAAAGTGGACGTGTTCTTCAAAAAGCAAGGAAAAGGATATGTTATCTGATTGTTTCCAAGGTTTAAAACCTCCAACTTTGTGCAGTTGACAAGAGATTTTAAAAACTGACCTTGTATATGATTTTCACTGATGTCAAGAGTTTCTAGATTGCAATTCTTGGAGAACATGCCAACCTTTGTAAGATTGTTTGTAAGTATTTGGACTACTCTCTTCAACACATGACTTTTCCAAAGGCTTCAAGGACAACAGATATGTAAAGTATTAGGAGAATGTCTCTCCTAATTGTTCGGTGACATAAGGCAAGTAAGAGAGGATCGAAGAATCAAATCATGAAGAGAGATTCAAGGAAGTTATTTCACTGATCTTGAGATTGAGGTGTCTTTAATACATATCATATGTTGCATGATTCTAAATAGATATGCATTGATTTTAATTGATCTCAAAATCTCTTTGTGTATGCATATCCGATTACTTGTTCAAAAAGTTTAAATAACCTTTCCATATATATTTATCTTATTCTGTGATTAAGATAAAGGTTTTATTTGAGGGGGAGTCTTGCTTCCCTATAAAAAGGTTTTGAAACTAGTTACCCTAGAGAGGTTTTTCGGTGCAAAAATTATTTTTCTTGAACCACTTAGGTTCTTGCTCAAATTATTTTTGAAAACTCTCATTGTTTGTTTCATGAATTCCTTTGCATAATTAATCACGTTCATTCTCAAGATCAGTGAGACGATTGAGTACTAGGAAGTGGTAGATTGGTTGACTAGAATTCTATGTGGATCTAGTTAGAAGTTAGAACAGTAGTAAAACAAGTTAGCATTTGTTGCTAAGTGAAAGTGTGTGTTATGAACAACACTACTTGTATACTGTAAACTTGATTGTTTCATATTGGATTGATTATTCGTGTTGGCTACGTCAAAAGCCACGCAGTGAAGTTTCCTCAGTGGTGAGGTTTACACTGCGTCAGCAATTTCTGTGTGCTTATTGTTCTTATTGCACGTTTGATTAATTGTTAAGACTCAAACTAGATAGATTGTGTTCCATTTGATATTTTCATTGTTCCTCCTCAAATTAAGTACTGCAAGAGTGGTCATTGTAGCCAAACACTGAGGAACCGTACCACTTAGAGAATTATTAGACAGATCAAGAACCTCAAGAAGAGTAATGTGCATATTGATCGTGGAATGAACCCATGGAGGTTGCTGCTCGAAAGAGAAATAAATGCAGTTTCAACAAGCTTATCTCCAATGGTAGTTGGTATGTTGGAGTTGAAACCATTCCTCGAGTAATCCAAATAAAAAGCTGCTGGTGATGAGACAGTTGGGATTTGTCCTTGAAATTTGTTGGAGTGAAGGTCGAGCAATCCCAGAGAAGTGATATTGGATATTGAAGAAGCTTTTAAAGTATCTAGGAAGTTGCATGAAAGATTTAGTGAATAAAGATGTTTGAGCTTCCATATCCAATTAGGTACCTCGCCATGTATCTGGTTATCTGAAAGGTCCAAGGTGTCCAGTTGGGATTGATTTCTCAAGAAACTAGGGAATGTTCTCAAAATTCCTGAAGCTAAACTCAAAACCAAGAATTGAGGGAAGGATGGATATGAGAAATTTCTAGCATCGTAGCTAAGAAAAATGTTGTTGTACGAAAGAACAAGATTTTCGAGGTTTTTTTGATGTTGAAAACCATCAAGAGGAAATGAGTCGCTAAAATTGTTTGAAGAAAGATCAAGACCCTGAAGCCCTCGAAAATTAAAGATGGACATGGGTATTGGACCTTCCAGATTGTTGCTTCCCAAATAAAGAATTCGCATGGAATAGAAAGAGTCATTAGAAAGTTCAGGGAATTGACCTGAGAATTGATTGTCAGAAAGAATCAAAATATTCAGCGAGGTAAGAGAAAATAAAGAGGATGGGATATTACCTTCGAGCATATTGTCACTGAACCTGAGAGAGAATAAGTTTGAAAAGTTTCCCCAAGTGGTGCAATTGATATTACCAGTTAGACCATTTAAAGAAAGGTCTATGCTCTCCAGATTCTTGGCCCTATCAAAAGATGGAATTGAACCCTGAAAGTTGTTTCCAATCATGTCCAGATTAACCAATTCTGTAAGGTTTGCCATCGACTTGGGTAATGGTCCAGTGATATTGCACCATGCAATTTCTAGTTTGGACAACATTGCAAGGTTGCCAATCGAGTTTGGTAACGACCCTGAAAAGTTTGATCCAGAAAGAAACAAGGACTGGAGAGATCCATTTTTTGGAAATTCTGGCAAGGAACCATGGAGTTCTGGATTCCCTGAAAGGTCGATGCTTTGCAGTGTAGGTAATTGAAAGATCTCTTTGGGAAATATTCCCTGCAAATTGCATTGGTTGAGATCCAACAAAGTCAAATTTGAAAAGTTGGCAAAGAAGCCTGGAATTGGTGCAGCGATATTATTCCATTTCAATTGAACCACTGATAGAGATTGAAGCTTAGCAAGGGACTCGTGGATAGGACCTGAAAGACCACAATTGGACAATTCTAGCACCCTCAAGTTTGGAAGAGAAGATGATATGGCCTGATCCCAATCACGCCCTTGTGCTGATATTTGGACTTCATTAAGATGCAACTCTGTGAGCTCTGTGAGGTTTCGGACCAGCATGTTTAAATTTGGGCTCTTAAGTTTTAACTCAGTATTTTAAGAAATATCGAGAATTGCCAACCTGGTCAAGTATGAAATCTGAATGGGAATTTGGCCCAGATAAAAATTGTGAGATAAATTTAGATACCTCAAATTCTTAAGCTGTCCAATGGCCGATGGAATTACTGGAGAGCGGCCATTACCAAGTGCGTTGTCAGCCAAGTTGAGGCTTTGAAGGTGTTGAAGATGGAAGAGACTGCTGGAATTGTCAATTCCACCTGAGATAGATTCTCCGCTGATGTCAACACCGAAAACACGTCCATCATTGCTGCATGTAATGCCGAGCCAAGAACAACAATCTGTACTTGAATCCCACGAAACAAGCTTCGATGAACGTGATGCATTGAATACAAGACTTTTCTTGATGTATCAACCTGCTGGTCTCCGATACATTTGCTGCCAATTGCAGGGGAGCATGTAACGGAGATAGCAAATACCAATAGCAGAAAGCTGAGCATATTTTTCATTTTGGTTAATCTCTCAGACAGCTGATGAGGGAAAGTAAAGAGCTGGTATTGAACTATTGATCATGGTATGGTTTTTATAATGATGGAATTGGAAAAGGTCTCCAGATAATGATTATTGTTTTGCTTTGCAGGCCATTTTTATGTCATTGTTGACTGACTAGAGCTCTGAAAACAAAAGGGTTCCAGAGCTATTATAAGTGGAATACGTAACAATATATGTAAACCTAAACAGAGGACAAATGGAGCCGAGTGACCAACCCACCAGGAGATTCAACAAATGGAGCAAACATAGTGATACAAACAAATTAAACATCAAGATTATATAAGTCAACCGTTTGTTTTTAGTTTTTGTGTAAGAAGCCATTTCTTATTCCAAGTAATTTATTGCAAAAGAAGACTACAATAAGAAACAAAAAGGCAGAATTATATAACCATGCTCGATGGTGACTAGGGAAAGAAGAACTTGACCAAGTCAGTTGTGCATCGATCAATATTTTAGTTTGAGCAACTGTTTTCCTATGTTATTAATTGATGTGCAGAAATTAAATAAACAAGCAACGTAAAGAATGCAAAGTGTGAAATTTCGGCCGGCCACCCGGCAAATTAAATATTGTAAATTGATATTCGATATATCGATTTGATGATAATTACAACTGGGGAACTAGTCTACCTTCTATGATGGGAAGTAATAATCTAGATCCTAAGTTACAATAATTACCAATACAGATCGATCCTAAGTTACAGCAATTACCAATTAATATATATAGTTCGATCTTAAGTTATAGCGGAAGATAAATTACAATAGTTGACAATTTAGGAAAGAAAACAGTTAGCCTTAATTATACCTAAATCGTTTCATATGATAGTAGATTCCTAACAAATATTAACATGAGATCCAAGTTAGTGAAAGAAATTAAGCAGATGGATTGATCCAAATCCTATAGGGGTATTTGCTAGAGTAAAAAGTGATGTTTATGGAAATGATCGATGGTTTGTCTCTACTCTCTCTAGCAAAGGATCGACATTGATGCCCCCATGCCATGCATTGTTATTATGGAAATGGACTCAAGAGCAGTTGTACAATATATATTGCTGTGTCCAAGGGTATTTCTAGCTGTGATTGGAGCATCTACCCTCTTGTTAAAAACAGTAGAAGAGCTAAATTTGATTTGAATAATTGCACATCGATATGAAGGTTAGTTAAGAGATCAGCAAACGCTGTTGCGGATTTGCTTGCTAAGCAAGCTAAAAAGAAGATGGATTTAATTAGGGGATTGGATAAATCACCCTCGATCATCTTCTTTGTTGTAGGTTTTGAAACATGATGGTTTGCCTGTTCCACCTCATAAGCATAATCTCTATATACGTGTTTTGCTGCTGCAGTTTTTATGAAAGTTTTATCGACAGTAATCTAAAACTAAATATTCTCATTTGAAAGAGGTCATGTGTACTGCAGCAGAATAGGCTCCACTTCGCCTTCAAACTAAATTATTACTCCACCTCCTAAAGTTTTAGATTACTGCATGTTGGTTATCGTGGTTGTGATCCCTTAATAGGAGCTATGATTGCAGTCGATTTGTTTGATAATTTATTTAATAAACATTACTAAAAAAAAAATATAAACCTAGTCACCTGTCAAACCAAAATAAAACCGAGCCACTCGACTAAGGATCCTGCAATAGAGTAGTTGATTTTTGATAAAGAACTATATACCCAAACACAAGTGTTTACTGGTACTTAATAGGAGGTATGATTTCGTCTAGTACCGTTTGATCTAGCAGTATAAGTCTCTCCTCTATAAGTAGGAGGTCGTGAATTCGACTCACCTTGTACTAGTTGCTTTATATGAGTTGTTGATTTGTTAAAAGAAAAAAAAAGGTATGACGTCAGTCAATTTGTTTGGTAATTTATTGAAATAAATTGTACTAAAAAATAAAAGGATTAAATTATGTTTAGTCCCTATACTATGACCCCTTTTTCGTTTCAGTCCCTGACATTCTCAATTAATCTGAAAAGTCTCTAACGTCACAATTTTCGTCTGATCGGTACAGTCCGTTAGCATTCCGTCAATTTGGACCGTTAACTTGCTGACGTGGCACTCGAGCCACGCCAACTCAGCAGTTTCCATGCCACGTTAGCTGTAAATTGTCCAATATACCCCCCTTGCATTTTCCCTCATTCATTCTTTAATTCTCTTCGTTTGTTTTTTCTTTTCTTCACACCAAAATCCACCGCCACTACCACTACCACCACCACCACCAATCTATCCACCACCACCACCAAGCTTATCATCCAAAAACCTCCTCGGATTTGTCATTCAATGATCCTCCAACTTCTTTGATATTCAAGGACTCGCCGAGAGCAGTTTCAAGGTCACCACCACCAAAACCACCTTCTCACCACCACCACTTGCTGCTGCACCACCTCCTACTCCACCTGTCACAACACCCAATCCCACCACCTACCCTCCACCACAATCATCCCCATACCCACTTCTCCATGTTGCAGATGCAGTAACATCTATGATCCCCTCAACAAAGAGTAAAATTCACAAAAAAAAAAAAAAACAAAATCAAAATCCAAACCAGCTGAAATTCACCAAAAAAAAAAAAAAAAATCAGCTTAAGCATATCGAGGCATGAAGAACACCACCTAAAATTCACCCAAAAAAAAACAAATTCAAAATCCTAGAAGATGACAATTCATAGGCTTCATAATGGATATTTGGAATCAATTTTGAAAATAATTATAAACCAATATAACTGTTACCATTTTCATTTCGTTTATCCTATCTAGCCGGTAGGTACATAAACAGTGAACTTACGCAGCACAATAAGCCAGGGTTGCAACTGCAAGTACAAGGCTGCAGATCACAACCAAAGTATCATCATGTGCCCATTGATTCTTAGTTTCTCAGAAGAAAAAGAAAGTAAGCATTTTTCTTGCATCCGATTAGCAGCAACCTGGATTATTGGGACATCACCACCATAATCCTCCAGCATTAGACCAATTGAAGAAAGCTCTTGCATGACTCGTTCTGGATTAGCTCCATCCTTGTCTATCTGTTCCTTGGATTGAGCTGCTCTCAACAGCTCCTGGTCTTGGACTCGCACCCGCTGGAACAAAATCAAAATAGAACCATCATCAATTAACAATTCAATTCCAATTGGGGAAAATTAAAACCTATGAAACAAAACTCGTCAGATCTTGACTGATCTAAAATTCAAAGTAATCCGAAGCAGCACCACTCGCGGCCTCAAGCTCTTCCTCTTCCTCGACTCACTCGTCGCTCGTCTCCGAGTCGACTCAGTCCCAAACTCGGACTCGAAACTCTCAATCGTAGAAAACGGCGACGCCAACCTCATATTCATATGATTTCAGAGAAGGCGCTATACTCGGGACTCAGAGCGACTTCGACTCCATTAAAATCAACTTGACGCCGTTTTCTTCAGAAGCTTGGCCACCGTCGCCGCTGGTTCGGAGCAAGGAAGACTGGGCTCCGGTTCGCGCCGCTAAGAGGAGTCGAACGACACTAGTCCGACATCGAGAGGTAGCCGGAAAATGGAGAGAGGGCTGGGTCGCCGTCGCTGCAACACAGGTCGGTGCTTCTCAAGGATTGGATAGAGAAGGGTTTGATTTGATGCTTCTCAGATTTAATAAAAGAAGGAGAAAGTGGTCAAGATCCGTAATGCAACATGCTTCTCGATCTGGGTCACCGTTGCTGCAACACGAGAAAGTGGAGAGAGGGCTCGATCTGATACCTCTCAAGAAATGACGGAGAAGGGCGGCCTAAATACCCATAATAGAGGGCATGGA
This sequence comes from Rosa rugosa, assembly GCF_958449725.1. Classification (NCBI taxonomy): domain Eukaryota; kingdom Viridiplantae; phylum Streptophyta; class Magnoliopsida; order Rosales; family Rosaceae; genus Rosa; species Rosa rugosa. Next base: position 24,663,779 of record NC_084824.1, on the reverse strand, counting down.
TAGTATGGTCATTTCACAATTGGAAAGACTTACATGGTGCTGAGTTGGCATTGACTTTAATGCCACATTAGCCTACAAACGGAGGAATTGGACGGCGAGGACCGATCGGACGGAAATTGTGACGTTAGGGACTTTTTAGATTAAATGAGAATGTCAAGGACTGAAACGAAAAAAAAGTCGGAGTACAGGGACTAAACAAAATTTAATCCAAAATAAAAACTGAGCCACCCGACCCGACTAGGCAACCTGTAACAGAGTTCAGGGAGTTGGCGCAACTCTCAGTAGTCACTCTGTTTGATCTTTCCCGCTATGAACGCACCTCCTTTTCTCTCCTCCGGCGGCCCATGGAGTCAGCCACCGCTGCCGCCACTTCCCCTAAATCCCAATTTATCCCTTCAAAACCCCCTCAATCTATACATGTACCTTTCAAACCTCGCCTCCTTCACACCCCACTACCACCCACCTTTCCCTCCCAATAATTTCTCAATCCAAAACCCTAGCTTCGCCCCCAAGCACTTCTCCAATTCAGCATTTCATCCTCAGGCTCAGGCCTCGTCCCAGAACTCGAAAGAGCAGCTTGAGAGAATCGACCGCGCCGTGGAGAAGGCTCGCTCCGACCTTATTGCCGCCGGGGAAAGCGTCTCGGCGTGGAAGGTCTCGCAGTCTACGATTCGGATACTCGAGGTTGATTGCTGGAGCTCTCTAGGGTTTCAAATGCAGCAGGTGCCGTCTCTGCACCGCCTCATGCTCACTCAAGGCAAGGTAATGTCACATCTATTTTCCACATTTTCGTTTTCCCTTTTAATCATTTTGGTAAGTGCTTACATTCTGTTGGAATTTAGATACCTGTTGTTAAGTGAAGAATCAGATACATGTTGAATTTTGTGTCTTTCTGCATTAAATCGCACCAATAGTTACTTATTTTTCCGTTGGAATTTAGATAGATGCATTTATCCATTGTTTTGTTGGGGTTCGAAGAATTGCTTCATTGTATGATCTCGAAGTAGCAATCTGCGAGAATGAGGGCGTTGAACGGTTTGAAGAGCTGGGATTGGGCCCTTTGTTGCGAAATCCTCTTGTCGTGCATTATTTCTCAGTGAAGTGTGATGCAACTGAAGTGTTTAGGATAACGAGTGAGGAGATAATATCTTTACTTTCTGAGTTCATGGATGCTTGTAAACATACATATATAAGGGTTGAAGAATTGTTAGATTTCATTGTAAAGAAGTGTGCAGTTGCAAGCAGAGAAGAGCTTGGAATACGAATTCACAGCTTGGGGTATGTCACGCACCTTTTTTTCTTTTTTAATTTACAGTAAAAATTCATGTTGTTTAGTGTAAATTTGTTTGAAATGTACTAGTTTTATATAACATTTGTGCAGTAATTCCTTGCATTTGGCTATTAAAATTCCCTCTATATTATGGAAGTTGAATTCCAAGGGTAGCTTTTTCATGCTTATACCAATGTTAGCTTGTATGCATGTTTGTGATGATTTACTAGCTCCTTTGGACAATATCTCTTGATGCACGTGTTGAGGTCTGGGTCTTGTTTGATTAATCCTCACTGCTAATCTTACAGTGCTAAAATTGTCTGTGGTGGCTTGTTTTATATAGAGGTTCTGGGTGAGTTCTTTTGTCGTCAACTTTGTTTGTACTTCTGGTCTGCTCTTGCCGACTTTTGGTCCACTTCATTTGCATTTTGCAACTTTTGGCTGCATGTCAATGAGATGCTCATTTTACTCTTTCAGGATCAATTAGCTTCATTATTATTATATTACTTTATTGCTTTGAAGCTTGAATTTTCTTTTCTTAGGTATCAGTTGGAAACTTAGTTGAGTACTGTAACATGAGTGAAGGAAGAAATATGAGTATGTACTGTAACTCTAGCATGATTTTCAATTAGTCAATCAAACAACCATTTTCAAACACTGGATTCTAATTGGGTACTCATTTTGGTGTCCAAGTGGTATATTAAATCTTCCATCATGAGTAGGCAGACTTTTATGGTTTGGTGTGAATTCACCTATGTCTGTGTGATTATGACACCAAAATGCTATCAATGGCAGTTTACCATTAGGTAACTTTTTGGATCAAGTTTAGATTTCATTGGGCGAAGATAATGTCATGATATTGTGTATTTAAGGCATCTGATTCTCTTTTTTTCAATATGCAAGTTCATAATGCCATTGATTGAAGAATTTTCATGATCATAGGATGCATATTTCAGCCATCCGGGTTGCTAGGGATTTAGAATCTGCTGCTCTGAAGAAATCTGGAGAGTTAATTATTCAACAACCAGATTCAAGATGTATGAAGCAACCAATGAGAATGCAGCAAGACGAACATTTTACCACCTCCATACGTAGACAGTTTTGTGGCAAGCACATTAGGTTTGATTCAGAGGATGAATGTAGTGATGACGAAAATAATGACCATGTCAGAAACAACCATGTTAACTTATCTTCACAATCTGCTAAAAGTTCTGACAGAGTGGACAGTGATGATGGTTTGGTTGTCTCTCCATCACAATCCAAGGGTCCACTCAACCAGGTTAACATATCATCACAATCAGCTGAAAGTTGTGACAGACTGAACACTGATGATGGTTTGGTTGTCTCTCCATCACAATCCAAAGGTCCACTCCCCTCATTGAAAATGCAGCAAGACAAAGGTTTCAGTACCATTTCTTGTCGTGTTGATTCATTTTTCTCTGTACATAAGCAGTTTTGTGGCAAGCACACTAGGTTTGATTTGGAGGATGAAGGTAGTGATGTTGAAAATAATGACCATGTCAGAAGCAACCATGTTTACTTATCTTCACAATCTGCTAAAAGTTCTGACAGAGTGGACTGTGATGATGGTTTGGTTGTCTCTCCATCACAATCTAAGGGTCCGCTCAACCAGGTTGACTTATCATCGCAATCTGCTGAAAGTTTTGACAGAGTGAACACTGATGATGGTTTGGTGGTCTCTCCATCACAATCCAAAGGTCCACTTCCCTCATTGAAAATGCAGCAAGACAAAGGTTTCAGTACCATTTCTTGTCATGTTGATTCATTTTTCTCTGTAAATAAGCAGTTTTGTGGCAAGCACATTAGGTTTGATTCTGCAGAAAACTCGGAGGATGAATGTATCGATGATGATTTACATGATGAAGAAGATTATAATCGTGACCAGGTCACATGCAGTGTGGTTAACATCTCTTCACAATCTGGTGGAAGGTCTGACCGTGTGAGCAGCTGTCCTTACCCATCTGCAATAGAAGAGATACAACGGCTTGGGTTGGACCAGCTTTCCCCAGATAGTGGCAGCCAAAAGCACAAAGGGCCTAATGACTCAGTTAAAAAGAAGAGAAAATCTGAAATTCCTCTAAATGCAATCTCTATGCCCCCCAAATTGTGTAGGACAGAAAAGGTAGAACAAGTTGCTCAGCCAATAGAGAATGGCAGGGGAGCCAATAATGTGAGAAATTTGGATGGAAGGAAAGCGGAAAGCTGGCCACCTGTTGATTGGAGAACTGCACCAAGGTATGATTATGCTTGTGCAAATGGCTTTAGGACACGGGCACCAATTTTACAGCCTAGAAGTGACTTACAAAAGAAGGGGGATGATAATTATGATGGATTTGTTAAACGGACGGATAATATGATTCCTGTTACAGATACTCCTCAGTGGGGCACATCTAACTTTGGCAAGAGAGATCGTCTTAGTACTTGCACACCTGATGCAATACAAGCAAAGGAAACTGGGAGACTAGGTGAGCTTGCTGCTTTTAAATACTTCATTGAGAAAGCTGGCAAGTCAGCTGTGAAGTGGGTTAATGAGCATAGTGAAACAAGGCTACCGTATGATATAGTGGTAGGGGAGAATGAAGACAGAAAAGAGTTCATTGAAGTTAAAGCAACAAAAAATCCAACCAAAGACTGGTTTGAAATGTCAGTGAGACAGTTGCAATTTGCAGTTGAGCAAGGTGAAGCTTTCAGTATTGCTCATGTCATTTTATCAGATTATAATGTTGCGACAGTGAGAGTGTACAACAATCTGGAGAAACTGCTGATGAAGCATAACAACCAGGAGCTACAGGACCAGGATTGCAAGATGAAGTTGGTTGTCTTGGTGCTTGAGCCGCAGAAGGAATTTACCATTGTGTCCTGAAACTCGCTCCATGACTACATGAAGTGTACTCGATATACTTGACCACAAAATACAGTGCATCCGTTATAAAGATTATAGCTGAGGTTCGGCTTCACATTTGAGGATCTCGGTAATCTCCGATTTGTTGTAGCTTCGGTTTATCAAATATTTTAGTTCGTTTTTTTATTTTGCGGTTTTTTTTTTTTTTTTTGAGGGCAACGGAAGACTAATCCATTGATCGAAATCATGATGACCTCACTCGGTCAAGCATGAAGGGCACAAGTACCCCTCATATTACAATGCAAGCTCACGAAGAGTACTAAATCCAAAAGAAATCCATACTTCAAAACTAAAATCCTAAAGGAACTGTTGAAAAAGAAAATGCAGAATTTAAAAAACTCCCTAATCCTACACTGCCCTAAAATGGAACCAATGTCCTGAACATCTTGACGGCTAAGACCCTTTTGGTGTACGTCGGAACAGATGCAGGACAACGAGCATGACCGACCACCCCAAGAAGGCCCAAATCCAAATGAAGGTGAGAAAATAGGGGAATTGGACTAAGAGGCCCAATTCGCTAGACTGCATCGCTACAGCCTATGAAGGCAGAGGCCCAAAGACCCACTGCCCAAACCCTACGTTCCCAACCCGCTGACCGAATCTAGAGCCTCCAAGAAGCCGTCCACCACTGCCTCGTCAATTTGGTGGCCTCCCTTGGCAGGGGGCCATAGCAACCATCTCGCCGCTGACCAAACCTGCTCGCTGCAATAGTCTGGCTCCGCAAACCCAGAACCCAAACCATTTTGCGGTTTACTTTTGGTTTAACCTAAATCATATAAATGCGTAAATATCAATTATGAATGTTCGTGTAAAACGATTTTTGATTCTTAAACATCATGATCAAATGTTACACAATTTTGTTGTTCATTTTTCTTTTGGTCAGTTTTTTTTTTTTTCTAAAAAAAAAAAAAAAAAAAAAACTATTCATACCTCTAAAATTGACATTTGGGTCTTTTTCTTCATTCAAATAATAATTGACTTTGTCAACTCATGTGTATTATCAATAAAGACACAAAAGAGGAAAATAGAAAGTCTCTACTTTCCTCTATGGGTAGTAGTAGTCTTCACGTAACTCTAAAATACACGTTGGTAAAAGGTTTTGACATTAAGTTCTTGAACAATTCAAAAAAAAATTTCCTCACCTACTTCATTAGACTGGAGTGGGAGAGAAAGCTTTGGCGGTCAAGAAATTGGTCACCTCATTGAAATCATCCTCGAAGGATTTTACCTTACCGAGATACTCTTTGAAGAGTACCTTGTCGAGATCTTCCTTGATGAATTCCGATATGTCCTCAAAGGAATTCACCATATCAAGATCTTCCTTGATGGGCCCCTCGACAAGATATCTTTTTTTAGACGAGACATATACCCTCCTCTACAAGATACCTCCTTATTGAGTTTTTAAAACTATTCACAAAATTTTCACTCCCACGGTTCTGTTACTATTGATGTCTCTAATGCGGCAATGCCCACAAATCAAGAAAACTATACACAACTCCATGTTGACACACTTCTCTGCAACCAAAAAAGAAAAAGTTGCTCACAATATTAAAATTGAAAAGCTTGGGAAATCACATGCACGTGTATTTGTCTAGATACAAAAGAAGCATACAGAAAGACGACTACCACCTAGAGTTTTTTTTTTGTATTATTTAAATGTAAAATAGGATTGCGAAATTATAATAAAAGCCTCCAAGTGTGGGGGAAGGAAGCGTTCTGACATGATCTCTCGGCACAGATTAGTCTCTAGGCCTAGGGAGGAACCGTATAATCTCGATAAAAAAAAAAGGATTGTGAAATTTTAAAAATTGAAGGAGGGCCAACTACCAATTTTGGAGTGTTTTTTTTTTTTGAGTAAAATGAGGTCAGCCATTTATTAAAATTGAAATATTACAACAAAACGATGTCAAAAGGCATCAATAAAGAAATAGAAGTGCGAAAGGAAAAAGATGCAAACTAAAATACAAAGAATTGAAAATGCAAGAGCAGCAACGTCGAAAAGCAGCTCTGATTTTACACTACGGATTGCAGCCTTATAGTAAATTGAGTAGTCGGTGGTTTTACTACCCATGCAAGTCCAACGCACAAATTGACAAAAGCCAATTCAGCGCAGAACATAGGGCAATCTTCCACCTAAAGATCAAACTCGGCCAAGGTTGTCAGAACATGGCCATGTTGGCAGACGATCTTTCACAAATAGATACCAAAGACTTGGGTCCCGAATCCAATACCAGTAACACACAGGAATCCCAAGCCATTCTAACAAACAAACAGCCCACAAAAGATGATGGGTCGCGGTACAAGCCCAAAGTCCACCCGGATCCCAGATCCGAATCCATTTACAAAAACCACCCGAATCCCAGATCTAGATTCAAAACTGTGCAGGCCCAAAACCAACTACTCTTGTCCACCCACTGCAGCTCAAGCCCAAGTCCAAAAAGTCAACTTGAGCCCAGAGCCCACTAGGTCGTTTCCCAGTACCCAATTTATCTGGGCATTCGATCTTGCCGCCGGCAACACACCAAGTCTCCGCCATGCCGCCAATTAATGGGCCGACGTTTGCCTCACCACGCTGACTTCAAAGATTGCCGATTTCCCAGAAAAGGTTGCCTACACCACCAAGCACAGATCCACAAGTCGGACGCGACAACGTCAGCCTCATGCAATCTGGCCGAAGGAAAGCCCCATTTCGCAGCCACCAACTGATCACCGCGTCAGCAGCACCGCCAGAAACATGCAACCCACAGAGATCATCATGGCTTCTACCCGGATCCCACTCCTCCCAATAATCACTGCCATCCACCAATGTCGTCCCAACAGTTTGTTGGCCCACCGACACAACCCCAACAGCGCCCAAACTCCCCTCAAAAGACACACTGTCTCCGAAGACAACGAAGACGAAGATGAAGAGACTGAAGCCTGAAATTTTCTCCATGAATGGAGTAGATATAGGTCACGACGAATAAGAAAGGGTTGCCGCTCCACAAACCCTAGCAGAGCGCTCTGCTAGGTCTCTCTTTTCATCACTATTTTTTGTTGTAGATTTAGTAGTTAAAAACACTAATTTTGGAGGTATGAATAAAACCTCTCAAAAATAAATTTTTTTATTGATTTTATCAGACGATGAACATTTTGGAAAAATTAAAGAAGTGTAGATAACAAATTAGTTATATATAAAAATAAGTCGGAGATCTATTAAGAGCAACTCCAACAGATTCCCTATATTTTGATTTTTCTCTAGTTTAGGGAAAAATAAGCCTCTTTTACTCCAACAGATTCCCTATAACTATCCCTATTTTAGGAAAAGTGAGGAAAGAGAAAACCAAATTTCCTATATTTACAGCAAACTCTAAAATTTTAAAGAAAAATATGGAGATTTTAGAGATTGCTGTAAAATAGGGAATCTGTTGGAGTTGGAGAAGAAAAAGAGGCTAAAGCTTTGACTTTTGCTTCCCTATTATTTAGAAATTATAAGGAAGCTGTTGGAGTTGCTCTAAGAGGGTAAACTCCGAATATGTTTGAATATAACCTCCAAAAAAAAAAAAAAAAAAAGAAAAAAAAAACATACTAGAAATGTGATCGAGCAAACTAAGAAGAACGCCACGCAGGTGCGCCTCTTCAGAAGTCAGAACTCCTCTCTCCTCTCTCTGGTTTTTTTTCCGTGTTTCTTGTTTCCTCGCCATGCAGTGATTGATGGCCGGTTACCCTCATCACTTCCGCCCCTCCAGTGGGGACTGGAACTGGGCACACCCACCTCCTCACCTCTCCCACCCACAATTTCCTTACCCCAATTTTCCTCCCCAAAACCCCACCAATTTAAACATCTATCCCCCTCAACCTTCCGCCTTTCCACCACCGCAACCGCAACCGCCGCCGCCGCCGCAACCGTCAAACCCTAATTTCCACCTCCAACACCCTACAGATGTCAATATCTTTCCCGCCAACCACTATGGACACTCCTCATTTTCCAATTACTACCCAACCCCAACCCCAAGCTCTAATTTCTCTCTGCAAAACCCTAACCCCACTCCACCCTTCCCCCCTCAGAGCTTCTCCCGTAACCCTAACGAGGCGCCCGACCCGCCGAACCTCCCGAATTCGGCTAGGCATTTGCCTGAGGACCCGAGAGAGGTGCTCGAGAAGATCGACCGTGCGGTGGAGAAGCTTCGCGACGAGCTTGTCGCCGCCGGGAAGAACGTCTCGGCCTGGAAGGTGTTACAGTCTGCGCTTCTGATGCTCAATGTTGATGCCGAGACTTGTTTGGGCCTCAAAGTTGAGCAAGTGCCGTCTCTTCACCGCCTCATGGTCACTGAAGGAAGGGTAACTAGTTAACTACGCTGCATCAATTTACTGTCTTTTGTGTTTTTAATTACTCTAGGGTAAATTCTTTGTTTGGTTGATGAGAAACTGCTTGGTAATGCTCTGAAAACAACTTTTGATAAGAACATGATTACTGTTATACTTACAGTGATTGTTATAGAAGTCAAGTGACATAGGGGGCAATCAGTTTGTTTTCAATAACTCGAATGCGATAGCTTTGGGGGTGTTCAACTAAGGATTGAATATTTTAAGATTGGACAGGAAGTTTTCTGTCTATAACTGCGAGCTCTTAGTTGTCTAGGTCCACTCCATTGGTTAAAAAACTTGAAACGGGCACCGGGGGCATTCAATTTCATTTTTGTGGTTTTCTCAGCAACCAAATGAAGAGTGATATGTCTGTTGAAAACTTTTTATTTTTATTTTTTATGTATTAATTCCTGCCAATTTTTACTCATCTTTTGTTGGTACTTAGATAAATGCATTTATTCATTGCTTTGTTGGAGTTCGATCAATTACATCTTTGTATGATTTGGAAGTTGCAATCTGCAAGAATGAGGATATTGAGCAGTTTGAAGAGCTTGGATTGGGTCCTTTGTTGCAACACCCACTAGTTTTGCAATATTTCTCGGTGGATTCTGAAACAACTGAAGTCTTTAAGATATCTAGTGAGGAGATACTACATTTACTCAGTAGGTACCTAAAGAAGCCGAAAGTTAAGGAAAATTCTGTTGAGGGGTTCTTGGACTTCATTGTTACGAAGCGACCTGTTGCAGGCAAGGAAAAGCTTGGAATTCGAATATTTAGTTTGGGGTATGCCACATATCTTGCTTCTTATACATCTGCTTATCTATTTATTTCTTATTTTTATAAATAGGCATTGCATCTTCTGATATGAACAATTTTGTAAGGGGAAAGATCTGTTACCCCTTGTTTTCTAAACAAAGCATGTTACCTTCAGACCACCAGATTAATTGCTTCTTTCAACCAAAAGTAAACTGCATCTCTCTCTCTCTCTCTTTAATATCTTTTATTTATTTGTTTGTCTCTTTATTTTTGAAAAGAAGACTAGAAGTTTATCAGAAACCCAATTAAGTACTTTAGTAATATGTGGTTTTATGCAGCAATTCGGACTCCCTAATCTGAATGCATCTTTAAAACTTATAACTTGTCTAACTTCTCTCTCCTTCGTGAAACTCCTCTTCTTAATCTGTTACCTTAAAACAAACTATTATTCTCAAAAAAAAAAAAAAAAAAAAAGAAGCCTTCTGGCATTACCAGCATTACAAACATTATGTTGTTGTTGTTTATTGGCTTTGTTGTGGACCTGTATGAAGTAGGAATTTAGGAGGAAGTTTAAGTGTCCCCTCATTAGTGAAGAATTGTTTTGAGTTCACTGCTTGCATGCGTATGTTTTGTCGTATGAGTGTATGCCACCAGAAGGCAGTAAATGGAAGTTCAACATAACCCAAAAGCATTAATTCATGTTCATTTTCTCCCAAAGGACCCAAAAAATAATGAAGACCCAGGACTGATGGTCATCGACCCACAAAACTCATGGTTTTTATTTTATTTTTATAAACAGATTCTAAATGTCAATTTTATCCTTATATTTAACTGAAAAATTAACATAAGTACCAAAAGGTCAAACGGAGCCTAAGTTCAAGTATCAAATTGTCCTATTTTGAAGACTAGGTACCAAATTGGCCAATTGGCCATACCTCAGATACCATAGAAGGAAGTTACCCTTCTAATAATTTTAGTTTTTATAGAGACAGAATGATGATATTGTGTGTTCAGATCATCTGGTTGTCACTTTTCGGTTATAGTTTATTACACTCTTGATTGAATTGAACTCTATGACATAGGGTGCATGCTTCTGCTATGCGTGAAGCCAAGGCTTCAGAACGTGCAGCTTTATGGAAATCATTACAGGAATTAAAACAAAAGTCTCCCAAAATATCTAGGAGGAAGGCACCAATTTTCTCCTCGCTGAAAAATCGGCTAGATAAACATTTTCGCGCCATTTCGCAGCAATCTGGATTGTGTTCTGTTGTGAATGGAAAGGAAGATACACTTGTTTCTTCAAGATCAAAGGATGAAGGTATTAATGATTATTTACATGATGACAAAGGTAATGACCATGGTACTGGTGGTCATATTGACTCACTAAAATCCCTGAAAAGTTCTGACAGAGAGGGTAAGTGTTCTTACTTGTCTGAAGTGGAGGAGAGGTCTTCGCTCATGTCAAACCACCCTTCTCCAAGCCAAAAGCATAATGAGAGTAATGGGTCAGTTAAAAAGAAAAGAAAATACGAAAATCTAAGCTGCCCTATCTCTGTTCCCTCAAAGTTGCGCAAGAGAGAGAAGGTAGAGCAAGATGCTCTTCCTACAGAAAGTGACAGTGAAACTAAGGAGGTCAGCGAGATGCTTAAACTTGATCTTTCAATTGCCAATAATCTTTTGAGGATGTTCATTACAACTTGGAAGGAGGCATGTAGGGAGCAGCCTGTGGCTGAGGTATGTTCATACTGTTGTTATTATATGAACAATTGATTATCAAGATGCATTTTAAACTGATCAAACCACTTGCTCATGCATTTCTATCTATTTGTCTGATGAATTTTAGTTCTCTACATGTTTTCATTGCTTTTAGGATTTCTAGTGAAATTTAGATGGATCAAAGATAGGATTGAGTTTTATGAAATTTTCTCTGTTCGAAAATATTTCAAGGAAAACGGTACTAGAGATTTTGCCTCATAAAATATGACTAGAAATTTTAGATTATATTTATTATGATTGATATTTGTAGTGAAATATAATGGGGGAAGGTTATATGTTATGAGATATTCTAAATCTTTGGGGCTGTAGATTTCTTGCTGTCTTTGAAGATTACATGGGTGTAGGGGTGGAGGGGCTTTGGAAGAGAGTAAGATATTGGGCAGCTCCTAGTCCTTGTGCCTCTGTTCTAACGGTTTTCAAAGACTACAATCTCTCTTCCAGCCTGTTAGATCGGGAGGCTACTGTAGTCTAGTCTTTGTTTATAACAAACATAACCAAAGCAGCCCAACTAGGAACAGAGAAACTCCTCTTCAAGAACAAATTCCATAGACTACAGTCTCATCCATCCTGTTAGATTGTAAGGCCGCTGTAGTCTATGGTCTTTGTTCTGGAAGAGGAGTTCTGTATATCTTATTTGGGTTGCTTTTGTTATGTTTGTTAGGAATCTTGCTTTGTAGCTCGGTTCCCCTGTGAACTTCTTGTCCGCTTTATTTATTGTATCTTGTTGTTGAATTAACTTTGCTTCTTCTCTTTATAATTTTTAATTGAAATATATATATATATATATATATATATATATATATATATATATATATAGTAGTTTGTGTAATGCAGCTAAATATCCTCTATGGAAGCCTAAGACCAAGCCTAACCCTTTCTGGTCCAAAGTACAGTCTCCGTGGTAGTTTTAGGGACTGATTAGTTAGTAGAGTTATAACATATAAACAAACCAAGAGTCATTTTTCCAGTTTTATGAAAGATCATTTTATTTGAGTCTAGTGTTTTTAAGAGTATTTAAGTCTTATGGTGAGTATAGTGTCTTTTAAGTATTCAAGGATCATTTTATTAATAAGTCTTTAACTGAGTCATCTAGTATTCTAGGAGTCTACTGGTTATGTATTTTTTATGTAAACGCAAACATAATAATCCAGAAACTAAGTGTGAAACTGGCACTTTAAGCTAGGGGAAGACTACTCCAATCACTGTTGGAGCCTAGATTTTCAAGGGAAATCAGGTAAAGCCTGTGAAGTATTTCAATCTGGGAATACATTGATAAAAGATGCTTTAGAACTGAGTTTTACAGGTATGGGCTAAACCCTATTAAATACCACCAGTCATTCCCTAAACTTTTCTGGTTTATACTTAAAGACTCCTAATTCCCATATCACATTAAATGCTAAGACAGCTAACAGACAACTACCCCTCGTAGACTCTCTAAACAACATTTAATAAAGACATTAAAGGAAAACAAACAACTACCAAGAACATCTAATAACTTGCGTCGTTCCCTCCTTCCTCAAAGAAACTCGTCCTTGAGCGCTGATCATAGCTTCCTTAACATCCTCGCTGCTGTGTGGATATATCCGAAACATTGAACGTAGAGTGGATGCCCAAGTGCTTCGGTAAATCAACCTCATAAGCATTATGTCAAATCTTCTTGATAATTTTGTAAAGGCCCAATCTTTCTTTTACTTAGCTTGGAGTAGGAACCAACTGGATGCCTCTCTCTGCGCAGATGAACCATGACCATATCTCCTTCTTGGAAACTGCAGGGACGTCATTTTCTATCCGCACACTCTTTATACTTGGCATTTGACTCTTCAAATTTCAGCCTTATCTCGTCATGCAGCTCTTGCATTTTTGCAGCCACAGTTTCACCCGTTATGCTCCCCTTCCCAACTTCTGGTATAGGGACTAAGTCTTGAAAATGCATTGGCTGTTTCCGATACACTATTTCAAAAGGACTTCTACCTGTAGTGCGATTTCTTGAATAGTTGTAAGCAAATTCTGCTTGTGCAATACCTGCGCTTTGGATTTTCTCCAACTAAACTTCGCAACAAGCTACCCAAACTTCTATTAATAACTTCTGTTTGTCCATCGGTTTGATGATGGTAGGCGCTGTTTATTGTAACTTATTTCCAAACCTTTTCCACAATGGTCTCCAAAAATGGGACAAAAACTTGGAATTTTGATCAGAAGTGATTGATTTAGGCACCCCATGTAGACGGATGATTTCTTGGAAGTATATATTAGCAATTCTAGGCATCCATTGTCTTTTTACAGCTAATAAATTGCGCCATTTTTGAGAACCAGTCAACTACCATGAACATTGAATCCATTCCTCTTTGACTCCCAGGCAGCCCCACCACGAAATCCATGCTTGCATCCTCCCAAGGTGCTGAAGGAACAGGTAATGGGTATAAAGACCAGTGTTCTGTAACATATCAATTAGAGTACAGGTAGCTAGTAAATAGGTCAAATTTAGTCAATCACTGGGGGAAATGGATAAAATAGTTTACCAGAAAGTAAAGAAAAGAAAAAAAAAAATTCAGCATATGAGCTCTGAGAGAAAATCCCAAGCATATATACAAGAGAGGAGATTGGTGGTAGAGGATTTCTTTTTAATTGTAACTGTTAGACTAAGCAAATGAAAAGAGTGTTGTAGCATTTTGTGATTAAGGGTTTAACCAGTAAATAGATCGTGTACTGGATAGCAGGTTTGGATGTTAAACTTGAATGAAGATTGGGATAGTACTTTATTTAACCAAAGTTGTTTAATGCCTTTGTAACAATCAACTGGGAGGAAGATTAGTCTGGTATTGGGTTTGATAAAGATCGAGGTCTTCTTTATGACTGAATTAAGAGAATAGGGTCTAAGTTGGTAGGAAAGTAAATAGTTAAATCTCTCATGTTTAATTTGGTTAGGGCTCAAGCATAACTTATGAAGCATTGTGTCCCTAGGGTGAAAGACCCAAAACAATCCATTTGTACAGGGTGTCCTCGGTGGCCTTAATCTGGGGAGGATAAGAGATTGTGTCTCCCTTGGGTGAAACACCCAAATGATCCACTTGTATGGGATGACACCTCGGTTGCCCTAATCCGACTGTTAATTAAGAAGGGATTGTGTTTCCCTAGGGTGAAAGACCCAAAATAAGAGCGTCCACAATGGCATTAACTCGTGTGGAATAATTTGGAAGGGATTGCATCTCCCGAGGATGTCAGACCCAAAAACCAACTGCTTGTACGGGTCGGTGGCTTTAATCCTAGGGGGAGTTCTGGGTGGCCATATTCTGGAGGGTGGGGGTGCCCTAACCAGTTTTAAAATTGGAAGGATTTCTCATAACTGAGAGAAGTATAAAATGGCTATATAATATTAAGAGATTGAACATGATAGGGTTTAACAGTTGCAATTCACATTCTGCGAAGAAAGGTTTTCTCTATGCATGTGATTTTTCTGTGTCTAATTAGACTCTGTTTGTAGATTGAGTACTTTTGGGTGCCTGCAATTTCTCTTGATCTTGCTTTTTTGAAAAGGGTTCTCTTGATCTTGCTTAGATCCACTAAGTTTTACTAGCATTAAATCTAATTGTTGATGGTTAGTGGTATTGGATCATGCGATTTAATGATATTATAGTCGGATCGTGGTTGTTGCTACCTTTTCCTTTATATGTTTCTTTATTTGTTTGTTTAAATGTGTTGGTTGTCCATTCTGATATCTTGTAGCAATATTATGAGAACTGGAAGTGGTGTTGGTATGTTTCATTAGTTTGTTTCTTGTTGCTTTGTTTCTTTGGTTTGCTGAAGTGACTGAATTTATCGTTTAGTTTCACTTTGCGGAATGCTGTTTCAACTTCTACAATTAGTATTCTCAGCTTGTCTTCTGTTTCTTGTAGGTACTTTGGGCCATGCTTCGCTCTTGTAATACAAAATATAGGAGGACAAAGAGAATCATGGCAATGTTTTCGACATACCCTTTGGTTGGATTACTCAATGTTGCCGTAAGTCACCGTCAATATTGTGCATTTCTTTATTGTATTACTGGCAATTTTGGTAGTTGATCTTAAAACTCTAGCCGTCTTTCAGTTGATTTTTCTGATCTATTACCAATAGTTGTTAAGGTATGACCTTATTTGTTTGAGCCATCATTTTGTGACTACTTGTTCTGCAGGTCTCATCTATCAAATGTGGAATGTGGGATAATATGTTTGATACGTCCCAAACCATTAGTCCACGTGAGTTGGCTAACACTGTAACTGATAATTATCCTGAACATGTCGAACAAAGTATAAAGGATGTACCACCAGTCAGCACCGAACATGCTACCGAACATGGACAAAGTGAGTAACGGTGCTCTTTTGAACTCACATTTTCACGAATATTCAAGGTGTTGCACTGTGCAGTATTGTCTGTTATATATATAGTATTCTTTTCTAACCGTTTATTCCATGTTTGTAAAAGTTCATATACAATGAAAATCACTATGATGGTACATGATGATCAAAGAACAGTGGAAAGTGAAATTTTAAACAAGAGATTGGTTAACAAGTAAATTGGTTGGTTTAAATTGAAGGGCAATTGGTATTGCTTTTGAGACTATATGACGAGTTCGTTGTCACATCAAATAGAGATAGGCCCTTAGTTTTTGTCATCAGATGGCAGTTGTTGAATCTAATTGAATCATTTTACTGTGCAAATTTTGAACAAATGTCGTTGATTTTGTGTTTAAGTCATTGGAATACTAGCAGAAAATGTTCTGCTTACCAACTAGGCCTGGTCAAGTATTTATCTCTACTCTGCTGGTAGACGTCCCAAGTTTGAATCCCACTTTCCCAATAGAGTTTGATAAAATAGAGGTTTTCTGTAGGTAAATAAATAAAAATGCATAGGAAGTAATAGGATCAAAGCCCAAATGATAATTGAATTTCTAGACAAAGTGACTCTGGAAATTCTGATTGTATATTCTTTCAACCAAAATAAGTAATTGCAGCAAAGAGCCATGACACGCTACTTATAAGCAATTAATTATGAGTTTAACATTGTGCGTGGCAGCCTCTTGCTGCCTGAAGCCAAATCATCAGGATCGTCCACGTCGGTGGAGGAAGATCCCAAGGAGTCGTAAGAAGTTGGAGCCTGAAAACGGACACATCTGCTACCTTTGTCATCAAGAGGGACACGTCAAGAGAAGATGCCCTCTGCTGCAGCAAACTAAAAAATCATCATATGAACCACAGAGTCCTCAACAATTGGCTCAGTATTCTATTTCCGGAGAAGAGGTGGAGGAGAAAGTCAGTGCTGTGGTGGACGGTAAGATTCTTTACTGCAATTTGGAAAGCTAAGTTTTTAAAGATACCAGTGCTATGCTTTTATTTTTGCCTGGTTTCCAAGACTTTTGCATTGAGACCAGGAATTCTGGAGCCATATTGCAGTTGATATATATGTTTTCTTCCCCCTAACAACATTCCCTCTATTTAATTTGGCATCCTTTCCTTGCCATGTTCTTTCTCTCATAGAACTGTTATGTCTTATTGTATTTTGTGATTAGACTCCACAGGTGTTTCAGTTAAAGAGATAATCAGGAAAGTTGCTACATATTTTGAGACTGATCACGGAATGTCTAGCAATGGTGAATCACTTCCGGAGAAGATATTTATTTACTTCAGAAAGCTTTGCAATTGTGAGCTCTGGTTGACTGAAGAATTTTCTGTCAAGGAATTTAGATCCCTTGGTTATGGGGAATTTATGATGTTTTTAGAAAAGTATGCCCGTCTTCTGCCACCGGAGATGTGCAAGTTCTTGAAAGATGACAGCAGTGGAAAGTTTCCTTTGGAGGTTTGCATGCTTCCGCATTATTTAGTTGTTTTGGTATCTCAAGCTTTAAACAATTTATGGGAGGACCAAAATATTACCAAACTGAACATTTCTTCTCTGCTTGGGAAGCAGTTCCCGGCCCTTAGTTTCCATACCATTGAAAATGGTTCAGTAGAAGACTTTAAAAGTATAGTAGGAAAGCATAAAGACACTGCAATTTCCAAATGTGTACTATTTTCAATGACAATATGCGGAACTAGTTACACTCTAGAATCATTGGAAAACTGTAGTAAGAATGCTGTATTGAAAAGCAGTTTGGTGAGTGTTAACAGTGACCAGAAAATAAGCATTCAATCTGTTGCATCCAAGGAGGCAATTGCAGTCTTACTTAGGGCACCCATGATGTCAGATTTGAATTTATGGTCACATTGGGACCTCTTATTTGCTCCCTCTCTTGGCCCTCTTGTACCGTGGTTATTGAATGAAGTCAACACAGATGAATTACTCTGTTTGGTAACCAAAGATGGCAAAGTTATTCGGTTAGATCATTCAGCTACTGTAGATTCATTCTCGAAAGCTGCTCTTCAAGGATCCTCTTTTCAAACAGCAGTGAAAATGTTATCTCTCTTTTCACTGGTTGGGGGAGAAAAACATGTCCCCGTGTCCCTTTTGAAATTCCATGTACAGCGTGCATTTGAAGTTATTTTCAAGACCTATCTAGATGGTATGGAAGTATATGACAAGAAGAGTTCTCTTAATCAAGGAACAGTTTTGTGTGGACAGAAAATGGTTGTTGAAATTGCTGCTGGTAAATGCAGTAACTTACACAGAGCTGTAACGCAGACGAAAATTGCTGAGTCTGTTATATCACATTTTTTTCTTGATTGCCTGGGGTATCTACCTGCAGAGTTTCGCAGTTTTGCTGCTGATGTGTTACTTTCTGGGATGCGGTCTGTTTTTAAGCATGCGGCTTCAGCCATTTTGGATGAATGCATCCAAATAGAGCAGCGTCTCATACTTCATGAAGTTGGCTTATCTCTTGGTATAGTGGAGTGGATTAGTGATTACCATGTATTTAGTTCCTTGGATTCTACTGATTCGTTCATGTCTGAGGATTCTGGTCTCAATGCTGATAGAGATCAAATGGGGTCAGACTCAAAATATATGCAAAATGTGTCAAAAAAGTTGGCTGCTTCTGAACAGAGTATGGCTGCATCTGTTAGGGCAGATGAGCATAAAGGAGGATGTGCTGATGTTAGCCGGATGGTTGATGGTGCAGGAGTTTCTGATGCTGGGATTGGCATTGGCATTGGCATTGGTTACAGACAACATCCTACTAATATTAATGAACATGAAGATGCTTTCCAGGTTATTGAGTCAATCAGGAGAGATGAATTCGGTTTGGATTCAAGCCCATTGACCTTTGAAAGTATCGTCTTAAAGAAACAGCATGCTCGCTTAGGGAGAGCTCTGCACTGTCTTTCACAGGAATTATATTCTCAAGATTCTCATTTTCTTCTTGAGCTGGTAAGGCTGCTTTGTTGTTTCTTTCACTTGGTGCAATCGTCCACTTCATTAAATAAACTATATAGATGGTCTGCTGTTGTTATCGCTTCCTTCTCTTATCTTGTATGTGCTTGGTCAATTGGTTTCCTATACTTCTGCCGTGCAATATTTTGGGAAGTTCACAACCTTGGATCATCCCGAAGGCGTGGAGAAATTGTGCATTAAACCTATTCTTAAAATAGGAAAAATCCTTTCCTTCCAGATGTCCCCAGGCCTCTGGAAAAGCATAAAAGTAACCCAACGCAACACACGAAACTTAAGTATGTGCCTTATATTTAGAAGTCTTTTGGTGTTAACTGTCCATGTGATTTGTTTAGTAATTGATACCTGGCCCATATGCTCGGGACTTTGATTTGATATGTGGGCATTTACCATTCTGGTGTTCTGTTTGATGGAAGTAGTTTATTTTCCAAAAAAAAAAAAAAAAATGTGTTACTCATTACATATGGCGCACTTGAGAATTAATTTCTGCTTTACTCCTTTGAAGAAAAAAAGAAAAGGTGAATTGTGGTTTTCATCTGTATTCCCGAAATTTTTTTTGGTACTTGGGTCGCTTTGGTTAGTGTGTTTTTGCAATTAATGTTTCAAAATTAAAGAGCTTGTTCTGTAATTATTCAGACCCAGATTTTTAATATGCAGAAGAACGTTAAAATCCCATCGTTCATTTGTTTGTTTTGTTTTGTTTTGTTTTTTTTTGACAGGAAATGTTTTTGGGTTTTTGAAAGACCATCTGATGGGTTTCTAAAACTGTTGTTAATTTCCACTGTCATGTACATTTAACAGAGAAATTGATATTCAGCCAAAAGAATATAGGCCTTGAGCTCCCATATGGGGATTTCTTTGACATCTTGTTTGAGCATTGGATCAAGTCCTCTGTTCCAATTTGAAGCTTGTTTGAGGAAGAAACTTTCATGTCGAGTGTGATTGTGTTTTGCCTGTAACCTGATTTTCACTGGAGATATTCCCCACGATAGTGCATGGTTAGTCTTTGTATGGATCTGAAGCTCTGGTCACAAGCCTTGAAACTCAATAATGTAGCAAAATCAAATTTTTATGGGTTAAAATATATCTAAGCAAGGTGGGGGAAGAGGGAGAAGGAAAAGAGCTGGAGAAGATGGCTTCTTCACGTGTCCCAATGTGTCAAATTTTCTTTGGATTGTAATGTAATAAATATAGTACACCCCCAAAATAACAAAATTGAAAATTGTGGGACCAAATTGTTTATGAGTCTAGTGACAAGGACCGTAATTATAATTTACCGTCCAAAAACTTGATTTCTTCTTAATATATCTTGTATTTACCATGAAAAAGAAAAGAAGAAAATCACTTTCTTCAGCCCAATAAGTATATAGGTTGAAAATACGAGGTGTTTATCCTTTTGGTTCTTTTTATTTACATAATATGTGCATTAATAATATTGTTGATTTTGTACAGTCTTTGCATGTTTGATGCTATAACGAGTTACTCTGGATGAAAATAAGTAGGAGGATATTTGAAGAGTACTTAGGTGTAGGGGTGGAAGAGCTTTGGGAGAGAGTAAGATACTAGACAGCTCTTTGGGCCACTGTTTTGATGTTTTTCAGAGACTACAGCCTTTCATCCATTCTGTTAGATTGGAAGGCTGCTGTAATCTAGGGTCCTTGTTCTTGTAGGGGAGTTGTGTGTTTCCTAGTCTTGCTGCTGCTGCTTTTGTTTGTTTGGGGCTTTGTTTTGTAGGTCTGTTCCTTTTTGGACTTCTTGTTCACTTTGTTTTGAATTATCCTTGCTGTTCAATTTTGGTTTCTATTTAATTGAAGAAAAAAGTATACAAGCATCTGATAAGTTCTTGATGTTTTAAGTGCCTCTATTGTGTCAGGTTCAAAATGCTGATGATAATACTTATCCAACAAATATAGAACCAACTCTAGCATTCATTCTTCAAGAATCAGGTATTGTTGTTTTGAATAATGAGCAAGGCTTCTCTGCCCAGAACATTAGAGCACTTTGTGATGTTGGAAATTCAACCAAGAAAGGATCCAGTGCCGGATATATAGGGCAAAAGGGCATCGGTTTCAAATCAGTATTTCGTGTAGGTGATCTCTCTCTCTCTCAGATTGTTTACATAGTATTGTTCAAATCTCTGAGCTGGCATCATATGTTTATTTTAGTCCATGAAGACACTTTTATTTATATGTGCCATTCTAGGATTGTTTCACATTTTGGAGGCCCCTTCCTCCACGTTTATCAATAGAAAGTTTTGGATGCAATCACTGTTTATTTTGTTTTATGACATGGAATCATACTAATCTTGTAGATCGTGTGATTGTTGAGATCGTCAGGTACTTAGGGTTATCGCCCCATGACATCGTTGGCCTCCTTTCTTTATTACTATTGTTGTTTTTGATAGGATACATACTTTCATGAAAACGAACAAGCGAAACAAAACAAATTTGAGAGAAAGTAGTAATAGATTTTGGGTAAGAATTTGAAATCTTCTGTAGAGTTTGAGAGAACTAATTTGCTTTTTACCTCATATTTTGAAGGTTTACTTTCTATTGATAATTCTTTTTTTGAAAAAGAACAAAGAAAATAGTACAGAACAAGACATCAAAAGATATCCATTAGCACTGCATCTAAGACACAAGTCACTAACTGAAGAACACCTAGTCAAACCATGTAGTTCCAAATAGAAGACAATTCCTGATAATTCAAACTGATGGACTTAAAGTATTTTAGACAATGAATCTCAATGAAGCCCTAAGAGGACCAAGAAAATTTAGTTCTGTCGAACATGGAAGTCAACACCCTAATATTATCAAAGATTCTATTTGTTTCACATCACAACCCGAAAAAGAAGTAACGGCTGCAGATCGCCGCAGGGCTACAGTCTTCTTTAACGACCCTAAGCAGAAAATATTCATTCTGTACATTTCTGGACGATAAGGTATCATTGGTGTGCCTTTTTGCAGGTCACAGATGCTCCAGAAATTCATTCTAATGGATTTCATATCAAGTTTGATACAAGTGAGGGTCAGATTGGTTTAATTCTGCCCACAGTTGTACCTCCTTGCAATCTTGAGTTGTTTAGACAGCTGACATCTAGTGACATTGATAAACCAGATTGTTACTGCTGGAAAACTTGTATTGTTCTTCCTTTCAGATCGAAAGTATCAGATGGAACTGTCTTGAACCACATAATGAATATGTTTTCAGATCTTCATCCATCTTTACTACTATTTCTTCACCGCCTCAAGTGTATCCGGTTTAGAAACCTAATCGATGATTCACTTACTGTCATGAGAAAAGAAATTGTAGGAGACGGTATTGTCAAGGTTTCACATGGGAATACGAAGATGACATGGTTTGTAGTATCTCAGAAATTGCACTCAGATAATCTTCGTAGTGATGTGCAAACAACAGAAATCTCAATTGCTTTTACATTGAAGGAATCGGATAAGGGCATTTATCGTCCAGATATAGGCCAACAGCCTGTGTTTGCATTTCTTCCTCTTAGAACATACGGACTGAAATTTATTGTTCAGGGTGATTTTGTTCTTCCTTCATCCAGAGAGGAAGTGGATGGAGATAGTCCCTGGAACCAATGGCTATTGTCAGAATTTCCTGGTTTCTTTGTCGATGCAGAGAAATCATTTTGTTCTCTTCCATGTTTCAAAGAGAATCCTGGGACTGCTGTGGCAGCTTACATGTCCTTTGTTCCACTTGTTGGGGAAGTGCATGGTTTCTTTTCTTCTCTTCCTCGATTAATTATTTCTAAATTACGGATGTCAAATTGCTTACTTCAGGAAGGAGAAAAGAAAGAATGGGTTCCTCCTTGCAAGGTCCTAAGAAATTGGAGTAAACAGGCTCGTTCACTTCTCCCTGATGGTCTACTGCATGAGCATCTTGGCCTTGGATTCTTGGATAAAGATATAGTTCTGCCTGATCCACTTGCAAGAGTTCTAGGTATTGCAGAGTATGGGCCCACAGTTCTGCTTCAGGTAATGGCTTCTTTATGTGGTAAGCAGGATGGCCTCAAATCAATGGGAATGGGTTGGATGGCCTCTTTGCTTAGTGAACTTTATGCAATGTCATTCAAATCTTCTGTTGAAACTTCCTTTGATTCTGGAATAGAAATGGGATTCCTAGAAAAACTTCAAAAAATTCCATTCATACCTCTTTCAGATGGTACATATGGTGCAGTCGTTGAAGGCCCAATTTGGCTACAGTTTGATGCCGTTGGGACTGGTTTTGGGGATCATCATGGACTTGAATCTTTTCCAAAGTTATATGCTAAACTTCGGATTGTAAGTCCGGAGCTCTATGCATCGTCTGCTGATATGCCATCCATGGATGTGACGCCGATTGACAAAGTCATTAGTATGCTCCATAGAATTGGTGTCCAACGGTTGTCCGCACACGAGATTCTCAAGGCTCACATCTTGCCAGCTATATCTGATGATAGAATTACAGTTAGGGATGAAGATTTGATGACTGATTATATCTGCTTCGCAATGGTTCACTTACAGTCGAGCTGCTCTGATTGTCATGCTGAAAGGGAATACATAATATCAGAACTACAAAATAAAGCTTATATTCTAACTAATAATGGCTTTAAACGACCTGCTGAGGCATCAATTCATTTCAGTAAAGAATTTGGAAATCCAGTGGACATAAGTAGGTTGATTGATAGGGTAAATCTGACATGGGATGAGGTTGATATCTCCTATTTGAAGCATCCAGTTGCTAAATCACTTCCAAATGGACTGATGAAGTGGAGAGATTTTTTCCAGAAAATTGGCATTGTGGATTTTGTGAAGGTAGTTCAAGTTGAGAAGGGTTTCACTGAGTTGTCTGAGGCTCTATTTAATAATCTAACTTGGGACCAGCACACTATTTCCCATGGGTTGAATGCCACAGATTGGGAATCACCTGAGTTAGTCCATTTATTATCCCTATTGTCCAGAGATGGCAACAGAAAAGGTTGTGAGTATCTCTTAGAGGTTCTCGATAAATTATGGGATGATTGCTATAGTGACAGAGCTATAGGGTACTGCTCTTCTAAGTCTGTTGCAGATAGAAAGCCCTTCAAATCTTCATTTATGAGCACCATCTGCGATGTGCAATGGGTAGTATCAGGAATGGATGATAAACTTCACTATCCCAAGGATCTATATCACGACAGTGTTGCAGTGCGGTCAATTCTTGGTGGATCTGCCCCATTTTTTGTTCCTAAGGTCAGTTTAATATGGTACAGACAAAATTATTATTCCTTTTACAATGGCCAAAGTCATAGGTTGCCAATACTACCTACCATTCAGATATATTAATTTGAGAATTCATATTTATGTATTTGCTAAAATTAGTGCATCCAACCCAAACCAGTCAGCAATTGATGGAGACACCAGATCATATATATTATAATGCAAAGGCCTAGAATTCCCAATGTGCAGTTCTACCTTAGCATGCTCCCCTCATGCCCAACCCATATTCAGGCCAAGCACACGACTCAATATTGGTTGATATTTACAGCTAATTCCCACATTGGGTCCTAGAATCTGATTTGCAACCCAATAGTTAATATTCAATCTTTTTCAGCCATTCCCTTTCCTCCATCATGAGAGTATTGTGGGAGTTTGTCTTCTCATGATGTGACAATAATTGGCTCTATATTTCTCGACTCACTGTAATCATAAGGTTTCAGCTGTATGAAAATATAAATCTGAAATTTCCTTATCGTTATTTGTAATACAATATTATTATTATTATTATTAATATTATTTATTTATTTATTTTTGGGAAACAGGCTACCAGTGAAAAATTTGTATCTGATATTGGTTTTAAGACAAGAGTCTCTCTTCACGATGCTCTGGAGATGTTGAAACTATGGAGATGTGAGAATCCGTTTAGGGCCAGGTATGGTTTGATTGTATCCCACAACTGTTGACTTCATTTTCTTAAATGAGATTATTAGCTTGGATAGTTCAGGCTGCTTTATGTTGTTCACCATTATTGTTAATACTTAATACACTAGATCAAGAAAATTAAGTCACACTAAAACTACAAGAGTTCTTCTTAACATCTCATTTGTCTACTTTATGTCCACTAAAGTTTACTCTGTTTTATTAATGAGTTTTTCTATTGGAACCTCCAAATTTACTCACTTGACCTCTTTACTTTTTACACCTCCTATCAAATTTTCAAATACTAATTTTACTCATTAAACCTCACTAAAGTTCCTCAAATAACCTCAATCATATAATTTACAAACAAACTAAGATCTTTATAATAAAAAACTTAGTCATTTGAATGATTTAATTACTCTATAAATCTTAATTACATCTCTATTCCTTAATCAGACAACATAAATCTCTTATCCAATAAAAAAAAAAATCAAACACAAGGTATTGAGTTTTAAAAATTAATAAAAATGAAATAACATGAACTATTATGTGATTTTTTTTATTTACTTTTTCTTTTTTAGCTATGCAAAAAAAAAAAAGATTAATCATTTTTTCTTAATGTTTCTCTATTTTCTGTACCTCATGATTAATTATTTAAATATTTTTTTTATCTATTTTTATTTGCTGGCTCTGTTTTTTTTTTTTTTCCTTTTTTTTTTTTTTGAAAATAGGGAAAATCGTCCAAACAGTGTCTGAACTTTTCCAGACTATTAATTTTCATACCTATATTTTGAAAAATATCAAAATGGTACCTGACGATTTAAGCCCGACCCAATATTCATACCTAGGAACAGTAAAAATGTTAACCCCGTTAAATTTTCAGGGGTAAAAGTGGTACTTCCGAAACAAAAAACTTTTTTTTGGAGTTCTTTTTACCTACACCATACCAAACCAAGCACAGAGTCAGAATGGGCAGCAATCCTCTGCAGTCGCACTCCAGATCCTTCACCTCCATCGTGACTCGTCTTGCTTTTTTGCTCCCAAACCCTGAATCATCGTCTCTCTAATACGAACCAATTTTGCTGAGTTAATAGTGGAGGGTAAAAACAAAAGCAAGAAAGGTGAAGAGAAAATTAAAGCCTGCCCAACAAAAGAAGGAACAAAAATACAAACTTTCTTTCTGCAATTTCTGGTTTCTGGGAATTTTCAATGAGGATTTTTGACTGTGCTAGAGCTTAGTAACAATTCTTGTTTAGCAACAATTCTTGTTTTGAAAGTCCTTGTTTTTCTCTGTGAGTTCCAAGGTTCTCAATTTTTCTGTCGATTTGTAGTTTCTATCTTGATTTTGCAAACGATTTGTTTAGTCCTTGAGCATCTCTTATGGCGGACAATAACTCTCTATCTTCTCCTAGACCCGCTTCATCTTTCTTCTCCACTCTCTGCCTCCTCCTATGACCCGGACTTCCATTCTGGAAACTAAGCCATTCTTTGTCTAAGAAACCCATTCTGGTCCAAATCAAACACATCCAAAACCCCAGAACTCGAAACCAAACGCCACTGGGACAAATTGGACTCCAAAGGCATTGGCCCTGTCATTTTTGATGCTCTAATTGACGATGATGGCTCTGATCCAAAACCATCAAAGCCCCAAACTTGAATGGTTATTTTTGGTTCACAGCTCAAGATTCAAATCCCTCCTCTGACATCTCTGTTCTTCCATCTTCTGAATCACCAAAACCCGAAGCCAGATTTTTCTCACCATGATTCTGGGTTCCCCAAGACTTAAAAGAAAGAAACCTGAAGCTTGAAGCAAAACCTGAAGCAATATGATACAGCAAGTTCATCATCAAAGAAAGAAGAAAATAAACAAGAAATTAATCGATAATCGAATACATGGCGTTGATGACTTTGTCCTGTTCATCTTCTTGGTAGGTGGTTGAAGTCTCTATGGCTTGTGCTGGTGGAGGTTTCATCTCTCTGTTTTTCTCTGATGGATACAAGAAGAAGAAGAAGATATAAGGTTATAATGAGTTCAACCACGTGAAAGCACTAGTAGCAAACAGATTGACTACTAAATTATTAAAAAAGTGGATGATTAGTTGCCAACAATGATTGACCCAATGGCTAAGATACTGAGAAGTGAATTAGACTGCCTGAGTTCGAACCATGGCAAGCTCATTTTTTTCTATTTCTTTTTATATTTGTCTGGTTTGGGGAAGATGAATACTGGAAAGACGAAAATACCCTTAAAAATTTAACGGGATTAACGTTTTTACTGTTCCTAGGTATGAATATTGGGTCGGGCTTAAATCGTCAGGTACCATTTTGATATTTTTCAAAATATAGGTATGAAAATTAATAGTCTGAAAAAGTTCAGATACTGTTTGGACGATTTTCCCTTGAAAATATAATGGATAGATTTAGATTTAGGTTATAATACAATTTATTTTGTTCTCCCTGACCAATATGCGTTCAATGTGCATATCATACATTTTTATCTTAATCATAGTTTTATTTCTTATTAAATATATATGAATGCTTTAATGAGTATGTAGTGAAATTGGAAAATGATAATAGATAGGGAAAATAATAAAGAATGCAATCTAATATTATTGAATTGGAAAGTCTAGAGAAAATAAATATAACAATTTTTTTGGTATAATTATTGTCCTTAATAGTCATTTTATAGTAGGTTATATATGTCATTTAATAATTCATAATAGAGTGAGGTTAAGTGAGCAGATTTGGAGGTCCCAATAGAAACTCTTTATTAATTTAAGTTAATTCATTATGGATGGCCATGGTTTGATATGCTTTTAGCATTAAACTTCTATCAAATTGGAGGATATTTTTACACACCGGCAGACTCAGGATTTTTTTGTCTACCGGGGGAAGGAAATTTCATTCTTAAAGCAATACAAGGTTTCCAAATCTGACTGTAGTCACTGTACTAAGCTTCTTTTACTGTATTTGTGGGGGATAAACATTATACTGTAGACCAAGAATAAAGCCTGGGGCCATATGGCACAACTAATAATAAGCATATTGGAAAAAGAACTATGTTGATGTTGGCCATGATTGGTACTGGGCGTTAGTTCGTCTGCTTATTTCTAACTAGTGTTTTTTCATGAGTAAAACATAGATTTTTTTCCTCCCTTAATTAAGAAACATTGTCAACATGTGTAATACTAGTGCCTTCTAAATTGCTGCGCAGCTGAGCCTAAACATGCATGATGCTTTGTTGTACTTAAATAAGCAAAGGAAGCTGACATGAGCATCGGGTTACTGGATTAGTGTTGAATCAGCACTTTTTTTAAGCCATGTTGGTCGCTGATAAAGCAGATGATTTTTGTTATATCGTGCTGGAATTTTTCTATCCTTGCTGATGATTTAGTCAGTCAGTCAGATGCGTTTTAATAATGTCTTATAGAGCCATTTCTGGTTCTGTTGGGGCAATATTTATTTAATATCATTTGGCTGGTGCAAGCATGCCTTTTCATTTGGGAAACTTCTGTTTTTTTCTTTCTTTTTGCTATACTCGGGGAACTTTTTATTTTTCATTGTTGTTGAAGGGACAATTTTATTGCTCCTATTATTATCTCTCTAGTGTACATGATTTTGCATCTCCTTTTATTACAAATTGTATTGCTCACGCTTACTATTTTTTATTTTTTCTGTGTCAGCCTAGCACAAATGTCCAAATTTTACTCATTAATCTGGAATGAAATGGCTTCTTCAAAGAAGACAACTGCAGAGGAATTCTGTTTGGAACCTTTTGTATTTGTTCCATATGAATCTAGCTTCCGGCATGAGGATGTGGTGTCTGGTACATTTCTGTCCCTTGAAGAAGTATACTGGGATGATTCTACTTTCTTTGTGGACCAAATCAAGGAGATCCATCATCAGTGCAACTCAACAGTTGGTAATCATGGCCCCATAAACAGGATTCTGAGTAATTTCTACCCGGCCCTTCATGACTTCTTTGTTGATATATGTGGAGTACATGAGATCCCTCCTCTTCGTAGCTACCTTCAGATTTTGCTACAGTTTTCAAATGCTGTTTTGCCTTCACAAGCAGCTAATGCTGTAAGCACTCTAGTTCAGAGTATATTATAACTAGTCGAACGGCATGGTTACCTCATTGCTTCTTTGTTGTCTCAGGTTTTTCAAGTTTTTCAGAAGTGGGCTGATGGGCTCCAATCAGGAATGAGTGCTGAGGATATTGTATACTTGAAAGATTCTCTTACAAGGATGGAATGTACTGTGCTTCCTACTGTACAGGATAAGTGGGTATCTCTACATCCTTCCTATGGTCTCCTGTGCTGGTGTGATGATAAGAAGTTGAAGAAGCAGTTTATGCATATGGATGGACTTGATTTTCTTTACTCCGGTGGACTAAGTAATGATGATGAAGAGATCCTAAGTACAAAAATGTCCGTCCTCATGCGAACCTTAGGGATTCCTGCACTTTCAGAGGTAAGATACGTTTGTGCGTGAGCATCCATGGTAGTTCTCATCACATGCTTTGATGTGAAAAATTGAACTTAAATGGGTTATCCAATCTACAGTTTGTATGTAATATGAGATTCTGAAATGTAAGAAAAACTGTGCAAGGTTTAGGATGCCATATGTTGCCACTCAAATCAAAAAGTTAAAAGGAACAAAAGTGGGAAATATACATGTTAATACATGTACACTAGAGAGATAATGTACTGATTATCTTTGCCCCCTTGTGCATTTTAATGCAGGTTGTGACTCGTGCGGCGATGTTTAATGGTCCGACAGATTCTAGCTTTAAAGCTGCATTACTGGATTGGGCTTTGCCATATGCGCAGCGCTACTTACATAGTTTACATCCTGATAAATATTCTCAACTCAAGCAGTCTGGATTCGATATACTAAATCGTTTGCGAGTAGTAGAAGTTCAAAAGCTGTCCTACCGCAATGTTATAAAGATTGCTGGAAGTGAATCCAAGAAGCAAATCGAATGTAGTTGTGTTCTGCAGGTATGATATTTCATCTTTCATCCAATGTTGTAACAAAATGAAAATTGATGCAGATACGTTTGAACCAATATATATCCTTCCGCCAAAAAAAAAAAAAGGCGTAGACTATTTTCATACAATCAGTTTCTCTTTCCAATCAAATTTTGAAAGATGCAAGTGATGCAGCTCATGCTTTACGGAATATTGCGAGATAACAACATTTTTTTTTTATAAATACAGGATCACGATCTGTATACAACCCAGGAATCAGATTCTCACGCATTATTTATGGAGCTTTCTCGTTTGTTTTTTGATGGAAAGCCAGAATTACACTTGGCAAATTTCCTTCATATGATCACAACAATGGCCGAATCAGGTTCAACTGAGGAGCAGATAGACTTTTTTATCTTCAATAGCCAAAAGGTGCCAAAGCTTCCTGATGGAGAATCTGTTTGGTCCCTGTCACATGTGCATAATGATAGGTTACCCCAGCCAAGTGACTGGCGCTTTGTTGGTTGGAAAGCCCCACTAAGCTTTGGTTATGCAAATCTTTTCAAGGCTCAGGCACAATTTGCACAGCTTACCAGTGTCTCACAAATTGAAATGGATAATGATTCTGAAACCCATGTCAGACAAACAGTTGAATCAACTCCCATTTCAGTAGACATTAAATGGACAATTGGTGAGGGTACAGCAACAACATCTGCACCTTTAGTGCTGCCAAACTCCAATGATTTGCAAGAACACTTTGATGATGAGACTGATATGGATACTGATTTCAATCCTAATAATCTAGATTTTGTTGTTGACCCTCGCGTTTTGGGTTCATCTGATTGTAGCAAGGTAGACCATCCTAGATATGGCTCTAGTGGAAGAGATGCAATGCGTGGAAGAGATGCAATGCTTACCGGGAGGTTAGGTGAGGTTGTTGCTTTTAAATACTTAATTGCAAAAGCTGGCAAGTCAGTTGTGAGGTGGGTTAATGAAAGAATTGAAACTGGGCTACCCTATGACATAGTTGTAGGTGAGAAGGAAGATAGTCTAGAGTTCATTGAGGTTAAAGCCACCCAACAACAAAAAAAGGATTGGTTCCACATATCAATGAGGGAGTGGCAATTTGCAGCGGAAAAAGGCGAAGCCTTCAGCATTTTGCACGTCCTCTTATTGGGTAATAATGCTGCAAGAGTCTCAGTTTACAAGAATCCTGTAAAATTGTGTCATCTGGGCAAGCTACAGTTGCATCTTTCGATGCCTAGGCAGGAGAAGGAATTATTTCTTGTGTCCTGAAAGGCACTTCATAGCGATCGTTGCTTCTGTTCAGTGGAGTCGGTTAGTTAGTTCAACAAATCTGTTGATCTAAGCGCCATTATACTTTTATGGATCTGGCATGTCTGAGTTGCCGCCCTCGCATTTTAAAAGGTTTTAGCACATGGGTATAGGCCAGTCTGGTTGATAAGTTGATTTGCATAGAAAGATTCTGGCTTCTGCAGATGGATCTTTGGGTGTGGAACTTGACATAGCGGAAACCATGTATGGTACGGGACTAAGGAGAACCGTCAGTAGTCATACTTGTGCAGGTGTATTCCGTCAAAACTCAAAAGATAGTGTCCTGTAAAATACCCTTCTTTTAAGTAGTTGTCTGTAAGGTCTTGCAATCAAAGATATTGTACAGTGATTTCACATGGTCACCACATTTGCTGATATAGGATTCTGCCCTATCACAGGGAAATAAATCTAGTGTTCAAGACATTTTAGTAATTGAATTTTTCTTAAACTAATTGATAAGAATGTATGGAAGAGCATATAAATGTACTCCAGTCAATTTTTTATTTTTTTTATTTTGACAATTGAGGACCAAGATTTTTATGAAAAATTCAATGATATGAAATCAAACTGACAAGGTAATATAACAATAACAGTACCTACGATGGCTATGAAGAAGTTTCAGACTTCAATATCATCCAACAGTTTTTTTTTTTTTCACTAGCATTAGGGATATCAACTAATAAAGAAGAGAAGAGAATTGAAACCAAACTTTCTAATCTTAATCTTCGTTTATGAACTTTTGTTTTTTAGTGGCGAACGAAAATAGAGCAATCTAAATAATGAAAACAGATATTTGGGAGAGCAATCTAAATAATGAAAATAGATATTTGGGTGCATTGTGCTGCACCCTAGGTGGTAGAGTTTGTTTACTCTGTTATATTTTATTTTTCTATGGTAAACTTTTACTTACCTTGGCATAAATGTTTCCTTTAATTTTTTTTTATGGAGTGTTTCTACAAGGACTTCATCGATAAAGATTTACTAATTTAAATTTATTTTTTATGTCAGATTATTACCGACAAATAATTGGTAAAGAGAATGTGTCCATTTTATAATTTTCATGGGTGAGTTTTGTAGACGAATTCTCGAGTCCATTCATAATCAAAGTTGGCATCATCTCTTTTGATGGGAGTCTTTTCCCGATCATATCATCTACAAAAGTGCATTCCCTTCCAATTAATTTTCTGTGAGATGTTATTGCAGGCGGATAATTCGTCGCCAAAAGTGTCTCTCTTTATGTATAACCAAAAGTGTCTCTCTTTATGTATAAACTTTTTGTGCACATAGGGCATTCCCTGTCTCAAACCTGGCAAATCCACTGATTGGCACCATGCCACCAAGAACATTTCTTCTCTTGACGTGAAAACTTCAGAATGAAGCATTTCCACTATTTAATTACATATGCAGGAAAAACTAAACGATAAGTATAACATCGAAGAACATGTGGGAAACAACCATTTTCTCACCTTTCTCTACGAGTACAAAAGAATTGGCCTCCTCAACTCTTGAAGAATAACATAAACTTTCTATTAAAAAAATAAAAATAAACATAAAATAAAATAAAAGAATCTCAGAATAAGGTCAACTCATAAAAGAATGTTGTACAGCTTGTAATAGATCATTCAACCAATATAAGCCCCGGATAACAATGTCTCAAATGCATAGAATTACCATATGATTCATATACAGTTAGTAATCCACTATTAGATGAATTGTTTAAGAAACTCCGTAGCCACCAGTCTGCCTCGTGTGTTCACTGACATCTTTAACTCACTAATCTCCTTATCAATATCCTGCAATTGAAGTAGCAATAGATTAAGAATCTTAAGAACAACCATAATAATAACCAATATCACATCTTTGATACTCCTCCACCTTTGATACCTACTAACCAGAACCAGCTTCAGACCAAAATGTTAAATATAAAAACCAGTGTAATAAAATGAGTAGTATAGCAAACTACTAGCTTAAAGGCCTCTCAAGACCAAAGGAAGTTCACAATGAATTTGCACGGAAGCTACCGATGACTATAAGGTCAAATGGGTAACTAGTAACAAAGATTCATGCAAGTTACGGATTCATTTGGCACATAAAAATATATTTTTACATGCACATCTTCGCATATTTGGGTGTTTCATAAATAAAAAAGCTGTTTCAAACAGGCATTTAACAAAAACATGCAGTTTTATACAGGTTTAGGTAGACTTGCCTCCATGAACTGTATAATAAAATCAATGAGCTTGTGCTTCTGCATCTCTTCACAGTGATAATTTGTTATAAGAAAGCTAATGTCATAACCCTGCATAATAAAGCAATAAAGTAAACATGGGGTGATTAGTTGCTGCCTACAACCCTGTAAATTCACATGTATAATTAACCACAGAAGTCAAGTAAATGCAAACCACTCCAGTTTTTCAAGCAGTATAAATTCACAAAATATTTTAACTCCATAGAAATTTACGTACCTGTACGGGCTTTCTTCTCAATACCTGAAATGCTTCTGCCCTCATTGACAAAAATCTAAGAAACTTTTTAGTTAGTATGTTTTCAAGTTCATCTGCCTGCTTTACCTATACAAGAGAGAAGCCAACAAAAAGGATATGAGGGAAAAGAGAAATGGGTTAATGAGATGAGAATTGTAAGCTATCCCAGAATTGGGAAAAAAGTACAGATATAATTATCTTGCTACCCGATTCAGAATGTGGCTTTTCTTCTAATATATAACACCTCAATTGAAGTTAAAAATCAGAAAACAGCAATGTGCAAGTAATCCACCAATGGTACAGTAAAAATCTCAGCAATCCAGTCATCCAGCTAGTGTAGTAAATATGCACCTTTTACCCAGAATCTTGTTTCTCTTTATAGGCTTATGACTGTGCAAACAATAATAGGATGATGATGCAAAATATCACAGCAAGAACATAAGGAAACCACAGCACACACGAACACAGAATTTTATAGAGGTTCGACAAAAACTTTGCCTACGTCCTCTGTGTGATCTCTCTTGAGAATCACTAGCACTATGGAGAATAACAACTTGATTACAAGTACTTATTGAAATCCCTATGCTAATCCCCAACCCCTTTGCTAGATCTCTCTATCACCCTTGGCTCTACCTGCCCCTGTGTTTATATGTAGTTGAGAACTCTCTGAGATCTCTCTTTGATCTCTTCTCTGATCTGAGGACACATTATATGAGCTCCCTGCAGCCCTATTTATAGATTATAGGTGCTGGTTACAAACATGTCACATTAGGATTCCTAAAACTATTAGAACAAGGAAAAGGAGCTAGCTTTCCTATTCCTAACTAGAATAGAACTTACTGTCCAGGTCTAAATTAATAGGAATAACTCTTCCTATTCCAAAACCCATTAGGATACTAGAAGAATTCCTGTGCGCACTAATCTTCATTTACCCATCTGGTTTTGCCTTGAATCCTAATCAACTTAGGCATATCAACGAGCCAAATTCACAACAATCTCCACCTTGGTGAGTTGATACCAAAATCTGATTGCTGCAACCTCCAGGATATCTTGTACTTCTTGAAGTAATCCTGAAACCTTCAAGAACCTTCACCTTGGCAAAAGTCTATTTGCCTCAACGCACCTCAAGTGAGGAGGTGCTCCACCTCAATCTCAACATGCTGTAAGAATGAGCAGGTTCAAGTAACACTTGAACTCCTCCATGGCAATGGTCCTGGTCAAACAATCTGAGACATTCTCCCTTGAATGAACTTTCTCAATTGTTATCTTCCTTGAGTTGACCCAACCTTCGCTGCGATGACCACGAACATCAACGTGTTTCGTCTCTGCTTGAAACACTTGGTTCCTTGTCAAATTGATGACCCCATTCTTCACCACAACTTCTTGTTGAATTCCAAACTCACTCATCAATCCATTAAGCCATAATGCCTCTGCGGAAGCTTCTGTTAGTGCCATGCAATCTACTTCAGTGGTAGACAACGTCGTAGCTGATTCTTTAGTTGCTCTACAACTCACTAAACCTTCACCACAAGTCAAGACATTACTTGTTGCAGGTCTTCTCTTGTCTAAGTCTCCTGCCAAATCTGAACCCTCATGACCAGCATTGCATGCTTGTTCTTGTTGTCTTTCAAACACATATCCATGCTCCTTGGTGTCTCTCAAGTAATACAGAATCCACTTCACTGCTTGCCAGTGTCGTCTACCCGGATTCGCCATATACTTTGACACAACGCTCAATGCTTGAGCTAAACCTGGTCTTTTGCAGATTCTAGCGTACATAAGACATCCCACTACTCTTGCATAAGACACATTCATCATCTCATCTAACTCCTTCGTAGATGATCTCTGCACACTCAACTGGAAGTGTGCTACTGGTGGAGAAGACACGGGTTCATATAACAACCATATTTTTCCCGCTTCTCTTTCCCTCCTTATCCTCACTCCTAGGATCTGTTGTGCAGCTTCTAGATCCTTTATGTCGAATTCCTTCCCTAGTTGTGCCTTTAACTTCGAAATTCTAGACATATACTGACATGTAGTCAACATGTCACCTAAATAAAGTAGCAATAGTAAAACCATACTATCCTTGAACACATGATGATAAACGCAGCTATCCGCTGGTGAGATTTGGTCATAATCGACCTTTACTTTCTGCGAATACTCCTTGGCCAATACTCGAGCTGTGAATCTCATGGCTTCCTTATCATGCATTCCTTCTGTTTTCCTATAAACCCACTTACAGCCAACCTGATTTCTTTCTTTGGGCTTAGGAACCGACTCCTGAACCAAGTCCTTCTGTATGGACTTCTTCATCTGTTCTAACATAGCTCCTATCCAACTTTCCCGTACATCATTTGCTATAGCTTCCTGATACGTGGTTGGATCTCCTAGACTCAAACTTAGAGCATACTCGTCTAATGCTACGCTTCTTTGGAACTCCTGCCCAAGTGACTGACGAACTGAGACGTTGGTTCGCAGTGCTAATTGCTCCACTTGAGCTTGTATTAATGACTGTTGTTGTTGCTCTAAGACTTCATGCTCGATAACCCCTTTATCATGCTCCACTTGCTCAATTTGCTCCACCTGAGCTGGAGTTTCTTCCATGATCCCTTTGGTTAGAGGAACTTCGGTTGCTTTCTCTACAACATCAGTCTTCTTCTTCACCTCACTTGTCTTGACTTCATCGAACGGCATTGTCTCCTCATCAAAAATGACATGTCTACTTAGAACCCTTTTCTTGCTGACAATATCCCATAACTTGTAGCCCTTTACTCCTTTCTCAACTCCGAGAAATATGCACTTGCGTGACTTTGGCTTGAGTTTGGTTTGCTCATTGTCGGAAATATGAGCATATGCACTACTACCAAACACCCTTAAGTTAGAGTAGTCAACTGGTTCTCCAGACCATACCTCCTCTGCACACTTGAAATCTAAGACTTTTGATGGTGACCGATTAACCAAGTAACACGCATGGTTAACTGCATCTGCCCAAAACGTGTCCGGTAATCCTGCATGCAGCCGCATGCTTCTTTCTCTCTGTAAGAGAGTTTTATTCATCCTTGTAGCAGCCTCGTTTTGTTGGAGATTCTCCTTCACCGTGAAGTGTCTTGTGATTCCTTCATCCTTGCAAAATTGTAAGAACCTTTTCATTCTATATTCACTGCCACCGTTACTTCTCAAATACTTGATTTTTCTGCCTGTTAGATTTTCTACTTCTGTTTTCCACTCCTTAAACTTAGTGAAAACCTCGGATTTCTCCCTCATAAAGTAGACCCAAATCTTCCTCGAAAAATCATCTAGAAAAGTAACAAAGTACTTGAAGCCTCCCATAGACCTTACTGGTGTCGGGCCCCATACATCTGAGTGAATATAATCCAGCAATCCTTTGCTTTTGTTCTCACAGTTTGCTAACTTGAATGCCACTTTCTGCTTCCCAAGAGTACGATCCTTGCAGAAGTTCAGTTTGCAAACACTGACACCTTCTAGCTTACCTTTCTTGTGGAGATCCTGCATTCCTCTTTGACTCATGTGCCCAAGGCGATGATGCCATAGCTCAGTCTTGTCTTTTACCTCAACAGAAATTACAACTCCCCCTATTATTGCAGTCCCTTGAAGCTTGTATAAGTTGTTAGGTTGAATGTCGCCCTTCATCACAACAAGTGATCCCTTGAGAACTTTGAGTCTTCCCTCTTCAGAACGATACCTATATCCGGCCTTGTCCAAAGTACCCAAAGATATCAAGTTCTTCCTTAACTTAGGAATATATCTTACATTCTCCAGCGTTCTAACAACTCCGTCATGCATTCTGATTTTCACTGATCCAATACCTAGGATCCTACATGGTGAGTCATCTCCCCTAAAAACCTCTCCACTGCTACTCTCCTCATATGTGTCGAACCATTCTCGGATTGCACACATGTGGAATGTACAACCGGTATCCAAAATCCAATTTCTGAAAGCACTGGAGCTGGATGTTACCACAAGGAGTTCACCGTCATCTTTATCTGGTTTGATGACTACATTGGCTGTGTTTGAACTCCCTGCCATCGCCTCTGCTCTCATCTTCCCTTCTTTGCAGTTTCTTTTCAAGTGGTCGGCAGCACCACATTTGAAGCAACCTATCTTGTATTTTTCCTTGGATTTTGATGTACCCTTGTTACCAGATTTATCCTTCTTACTCGTCAACTGACCTGTCTCCTTGCCCTTGACATGAATGCCTCCTTCTTGAGAGCTTTCGGTCTCCCTACTCATCTTAAAATAAGATTGAATAGCTTCGGTAATCTCACCGTACTTGAGAGAATCCTTACCGGAAACGAGTCTGGTGATGAAGTGCTCGAATGAAGCTGGTAAAGATCTTAGCAGCATAAGTGCTTTCTCCTCATCTTTATACCTCACATCCACCTTTGATAAATTGGCAACACAAATCTGAAATTTATTCAGATGATCCTGCAGATCCCTGCCTTCTTCCATCCGAAGACTATAGAGTTCGTCTTTCAAGAAGAGTTTATCCGCGTCAACCTCTTTGACATTGTCCAATGTCTTACTGCTGTCCATATTCTCACCAATATGAACCTTACCCGCGTAAACCTTCTTGAGATAATCCCATGTCTCTTTGTTGTTCATATTCTCACCGGCACTAGCCAATACATGAACCAATACATGATCAGCAAGATGTAGCTCTATAAAGCTCTTTGCCTTCTTGTCCATCTTCTGCCAAACCTTGTCTGCCATATCAGCTGCCTTATTCTCTATCCCAAGAATAGCCTCGTACAGACCTTGTAGAATCAGAACACTTTTCATCTTCCTCTGCCATAATGTGAAGTTATCCTTCCCATTCAACATAATGGGCATCACATTGCTGCCTGCGTTTGCCTTGTCATCTGCCATCTTAGAAACACCTTGAACCTGGCTCTGATACCACTTTGTAGTAAATATGCACCTTTTACCCAGAATCTTGTTTCTCTTTATAGGCTTATGACTGTGCAAACAATAATAGGATGATGATGCAAAATATCACAGCAAGAACATAAGGAAACCACAGCACACACGAACACAGAATTTTATAGAGGTTCGACAAAAACTTTGCCTACGTCCTCTGTGTGATCTCTCTTGAGAATCACTAGCACTATGGAGAATAACAACTTGATTACAAGTACTTATTGAAATCCCTATGCTAATCCCCAACCCCTTTGCTAGATCTCTCTATCACCCTTGGCTCTACCTGCCCCTGTGTTTATATGTAGTTGAGAACTCTCTGAGATCTCTCTTTGATCTCTTCTCTGATCTGAGGACACATTATATGAGCTCCCTGCAGCCCTATTTATAGATTATAGGTGCTGGTTACAAACATGTCACATTAGGATTCCTAAAACTATTAGAACAAGGAAAAGGAGCTAGCTTTCCTATTCCTAACTAGAATAGAACTTACTGTCCAGGTCTAAATTAATAGGAATAACTCTTCCTATTCCAAAACCCATTAGGATACTAGAAGAATTCCTGTGCGCACTAATCTTCATTTACCCATCTGGTTTTGCCTTGAATCCTAATCAACTTAGGCATATCAACGAGCCAAATTCACAACAGCTAGCTATACAGAAGTAACCTATTGAAAACTTCACACTACATTAATCTGAATAACCAGTAGCTCCCAAATCTGCTTGCAGTGGAAGCGTAATGAACAATTGTACATCTCTGAAGTCTAAACTCTATGTTCATGCCCACATAAAGGCAGAAAGTGCACTCTATGTTAAAGTAAATGCACCTCTTCATTATATTTTCCTTCAAACACCTTAACATTCCCTGACAACCAAGGTTCCCCACAACTATCGCCTTTTTGATCCTCCAAAAACAGAACGTTGTCTAACAAATAACGATACACAAATCGCAAGAATCAGCAAACTCATCCTCGCAAGCCGTGATTTGCATGCATATTAAGCTTGTTGATTCCAGGAATGAGAAGATGGAATTGTAGTCAGATTGAGTGCACTTTCTGCCTCTTCTCTTAACTACATTTTCTTTAGCGAAAGTAATAATTGGAAATAGTGTGTTCTGGGTATTGTTTTGCCAGAAGTTTACATATCACTTAAATATAACCTTTACTTATTTTTAACCACTTCATCATTTACATATTACACGTTATTTTGAAGACTGTGAAAATAGTAATGTTCCAATTAGTTGGTTAAAATGTAGACATTATCCACCAATAAGGCTCACAGACAGCATAAGTACATATAGTTGTCCACCCAATATACACCCTTTATAAAACAGGTTTATTGAGAAAGGTCTATAACAACTGAGTGGAAAGATACAGTTGTCTTTAGGTTGTTCAGACAAGCAGACGAAAGAAACAAAAAATCCAAGCAAAATTAGTGATTTATTTAAACAATTTCAAACTCAGAAATGCCCAGTTCCAACTCTCACTTAAGCATTCAAATATGGATACTCACCTTGAGGCTTATACGAAGGGAATTAATAGATGTCTCAATCAAGCATTTTTCAGCCTCATTTCGACATATCAAAACCTGTAATAGCAATTCCATGACCAAAAGACTGATGTCAAACTCCTGGAGAAAATAACCTTAACAAGCTAGGTAACAAAATTCTTTTTCCAGAATTTCTGAGTTTTATGTGTTCACTGACAATTATAAAATCCTGTAAGCTGTAAGCTTAAACTATGAAGTAGATTAACTTTTCAGGTGAAGACCAAATTTCGTAACCTAGAAAAAAAAAACTGTTCCTACTATATGGCATGAATACTCAAAGTATGTATCTACAAGAACATTAAAACAAAAATGGAGAGGAAATGCTCAGGATGTTTCCACTTTATTAGCTCTAACTTCCGCCTTTTATATGCCTGTTTAACTCTGAAATTCTTCATCCCTACGCAGAGAATTTGTCTGAAAATGGTAAAGATATTGCTAATAAAGCTTAGGCATGAATGGGAACTATCTTTGCCAAACTTTGTAACTGATACAACAAAGTTTACATATTCCAACATGCTTATTTAGATCAAGTGTGGAAAAGAAAAACGAATGTGAGTCCTCCAACAGCTCAAGGCATTAGGAACCACATATATTGCAATAAACCAACTTTTTCAAACATAACCATTATAGTAGGAAGGTTGGGACAGGAATACTATTTTTTTACTATATCAAGATGGTTCTCACAGGATTTAGCAGAAGTTCTGGGCTGGTCCTGCAAAAAATGAACAGAAGATTACAGCCTTCCTCACAAAATAATTCAGTCAACACTTGTAAATGGCACTTTAACTTTCAATCATATATCTAACAATGAGCAACTAGGTTGTTCTATGAGACCTCGTTCAATCTGCATGCATACTTGCAAAAGCATTTAGAGTGACATGTTTTAGGCTGAAAGCATGTGAGGCATCATAGTTTTACCCCTACCTCCTGACAAGTTACTTGATTGTCTAACTTATTTCCTATTGAATGCTTA
The DNA here is from genome assembly GCF_958449725.1 of Rosa rugosa. NCBI lineage: Eukaryota > Viridiplantae > Streptophyta > Magnoliopsida > Rosales > Rosaceae > Rosa > Rosa rugosa. Next base: position 24,623,205 of record NC_084824.1, on the reverse strand, counting down.
CTTAACCTTGCAAATTCTATATGCCATTCTAAAACTTGGCATATGACTTGAACGTAAACAACTCGACTCACATATATCTGATATTCATGCCTGTAAAACATATACAGTGAGACAACAAGGAAAGGAGATGTCCCAGGAGATGTGGTTCCCCACACTGTATAGTTAGAACCCAAAATATCAAGATTTTGTGATGATAACATTGTTTAAATTCCAATGGAGTTCGGCAATGGAGTCTATTAAATAATAATGGCACAGTATTCAAATAGGGTAATATGCCGCACAAGAACTAGCTCACATAATTTCTTAAAACATAAACTACAACAAATCCTTAGTTGAAATTCTTAATGTTAATTTAATGACATATAACAAAAAATTATTATCCTTGTGTGTCCACAGAACCTGTTTGCCTTTTTCTGTTGTAACTCATACAAAATGAAAATTATAACTAAAGGGGAAGCTGGTCTAATATTATTAAGATCAAAGTGCAGCTGATGAACTTACTTTAACTCAACTTCTGGCTTGTTATGCCTTTCAACTTCTTGACAAGGAAAATTCTGCAGGTGCCATACATCACAAGCCGTTCAACAGGCATATGATAAGAAGATGACTTTTTGAGAGTGACAGATATATAGACATAGATATATAGATATAGATATAGAGATAGAGATAGATAGTACCTGCAGGCACATTGCTGCATCTAGAGTGTTGCGTATACAGGTCAAGTACAATCTCAAAGTGTTTGCCTGAGACCAAAAAGCGAAATCAAAATCACTACCCATTACTGGAATCAGGTGAATTAAGTTAATTCCAGCCACAAGTTGAGAGTAAGATGTAAAAAGATGAAAGCTTTATGAAACAGGACTATGGGGAAACAAAGGAGATTGTACCGCCAACATGAAGAAGAACAATCTGAAATGGAAAAGAGAGAAAAGAGTAAATGGGATAGATCGGATGGCTTACCATTGAGATTGAGATTAGACCAACTGCCTCCGAAATCGTAGCGAGATTTGAACAGGGAATCAATTATGAAGAAGAAATGGGGAGAGGCAGAAAAAAAAAATAAAAAGAAAAAAATTGATCCGACCTACCGGATTCGAACCAGTGACCTAAGGATATCTGACGGTTTTACCCACTACAGTCCTCCGCTCTACCAACTGAGCTAAGGTCGGTTTGTTAATGAGGGGGTACAATAAATTATATATCTAAGTTAGGAAATCAATTATAAATTAGGAAGGAAATCAATTATAAATGATGTCGTGTCATCATCTCAATATCAAATTTTTCGATGCTACAGTCATTCCACTTGGCATATGTGACGGGTTATTTTTATTGGTCCACATCATTCCTACTTTTTCTCCTCCGTTAAACCACCCATAACATCTCTCCCTCTGTTATCTCTTATCGTGAAGAATAAGAACAGAGCTTGAACCTTAAATCCAATCCACAAATTGAATATATGATATCTAAATTGATCTATAATCGCGTCACTTTAGATCGAGTGAGTGGAGAAAATGATATTCCTCCATGTCTATTGTTATATATGGAAGAACTGATATCCAAACAAAAAGGAAGAAAATTGATGTGAAAATCCAAAAGAAGGTGAGAGAACTCTTCCTGGATTGTTATACCCTTGATCATGTGTGTTATTTTTTTTTTAAAAGATTCTTAAGTAGAACAGACGTGCCACATGGCGGTACGCCCAACCAATCATTTTGTTTGTCTTTTTCCCATGAAAAGTGCAAGGAAAATTGAATATATGGTACTTAGTACGATGAGTGGTGCTAGTGTGCTACAGATCCCAAATTTCTATAACAAATAATGTGGCATTTACATTTGGGGAAATGATAGCATATTACATTATCTAATTTTTCTTTATTTCAATTATTTTTATTTTGAAAAATAAAAGTTCAATTTTGAGTGTAGAATGGCTAATTTAAATACATTTAAATTGTTGTTTCCTTTTAGCGATTAGATCATAAAAACTAGTCACTCTGGACCAGCAACACTAGTATGAATTAGTTAACAACCATTTGTCATTGATAACTCATTGCGGATTGGAAGATAGTGTGTTGAAGTAGTTTGATGAATATTCCACAGTAATATGCTAGAGCTCAAAATAGGGACTCTGCTAACCGGAATAGTTGTTGTACATCACTATCAGTTTGGGTTCCGAATTCAACATAAGCAAGCGGGACTATCAAGGCTTGTGGAATCAACAAAAATTTCTCATGGGAAGCTTCATGCCAACTCATAACATCAAATTCATGTCGAGAATCGAAAAGTTCACACTATAAATATCTTAAAGCGTGATGAAGAATCAACGGTAAATCTCACTCACATGCATTAACGATCACGTACATATTAACTTGTCATCAGAACTTTTCTCACAAATTGAGGCCAAACCTTGATTGCCCGACGTACATCCACTGACTTCCAAGTCTTTACGACTTCACCTGCACAGAAATTTAGACTTTTAATTTGTGCCAATTTTCCACAATAGAAACGAAGACATCAACTTCTATATTTATTCGTGCCTACTATACACGTCAGGTGTCTCCTATATAAACACAAGATAGTATTTGCTTCTTCACAGCTTGCTTGCCAATCACTTGATTTGTGTTTATTATTGCCCCATTCATCTTTTTGGGGACTTTGGCTGATCTCAAGCCACATCCCGAGCATTATACGAAGCTTCCATTGCTGAAAAAAATGAGTAATGACTGGCAAAGCACAGCCGCCTTTAACCCGATAGTGCAGAGAAAGAACAGTGGTGCTACATCTGTTAGCAGAGGGAAGGAGCTCAGAGTGAAAGAAGAAGCAGAAGATGAGGCTATTATTCTAGATGATATCTTCTTCTTCTTCCACACTGAGCTCCGATCCTTCCCTCTGCTAACAGATGTAGCAATGCTTTTCCTTCTCTGCACTATCGGGATGAAGGTGTCTATGCTTTGCCATCCATTAATGCTCATGAGTTCTTCCAGACTGAGCCATTAGTCTGTGAGAGTCATCTTTCTCCATCATTTTCTCTCTAACTTCTTCATTTTCGTTTAGATTCATCAGCGTTAGACATAATTGTGGTTCAATCGTACTATCTCAAGATGGTATCAGAGCCGCAGATCTAAACCAGTGGCCTCTGTTCATCGTCCTCCTGCTGCGCTAGAAGTCGGTTTTGCTCGTGATTGATCATAGAACAATTTTAATGATTCTTGCCAATTTCGGTCATTAAACTCTTACGGTAGACGTCCAGGTCAATGCTCAGCGACAGATCAACAGCAGATTACACCTCAGGAGGATAGCAGAAGTTCCAAAATTAGAAGGATAGCAGTCAACCATGCATTCTTGCATCAGGTGAACATGCCATGCTTGACCGCCTTGACGTTGACATTTTTTAGCACAAGTGAAAAGTGCACACTGCCAAAAACAAATATAGTAGAAAGTACAGGATTGGATTTTCTGGTTTGTAATATGCCACTACCGAACACGAATTAGAATTCGAGTGGCACGAGTAATTTTTGAGTTTAATCATCACCGGTGGTTTACTTGATCGAATCAATCTACTGGTTTCTGTTTAGAAATTTACTTTAGCCTAAACACTAACAAGTATCAGATCTCATCTCTCATGGGAGAATGACAATTTACTGCAACTTAAAAAGAAAAACGAGTTGAGCATGTAAACCCAATAAGCACATTAAATTCAGTGCGATCTCAGCAAGAACATTGTTTTTTAATTCACTTCATTTCCCCCTGACAAACTACAAAGCATGTAATGTACCGATAGGGGTAGCAAAGCTTCAAACTTAAAGTTCCACTTCGACCCCTGAAGCACCTTAAACAATTTTCAGTTCTTTGAACACTTTGGAAGGTTTTACTTGCTTGAACGTTACAACCTGAAGAAATGTAATAAAGAAAGAGAATTCGAGGTGATTGCCTAATAACGGTCCGCCGAGTAGAAACAGGAGGTAAATAAGTAATCTCCTCATTTTTGGTCTAACAAGTACTCTCCTCAAGGTCTGCTTAAATTTCATCCTCCTCGAAGGGATCTCGTTCTGGGTAGTCACCGACCTGAAATTTGATAACATTGCAGCATCGTTCAAATCCATATTGAAATCATGCAGTAAGTACAGACTACAGAGGCTGCTAACAATAAAGAAACAATACATATGCTATGGTAAAAAGTTATTGTTTCAAACTAACATGTAAAGAAATGACATATCACGTGTTTAACTACTCCACCACTCCAGAGACCACCTACAGAATTTCATTGATTTATGTGGCCTTGTAGGCCTTGCTGCTTACACCCCCGCATTAGTTGTAAGACAGTAAAAGTGTAATATTCTTGTACCCCTCAGAAGCACAATAAGGTATTTTCAACTTGATCAAGACATCATTGAAAGAATAATTCCTAAGCTGACTCCACTCCTTTAACTGCTTCTTCTTTCTCTACAGATCCCGTTGCCATTCATATGGAATTCAACATGAACAATGGGACATATCAAGAAGGGAAATACTAATTGCTAGCCTACCCAGGGTTATCCCCAAACTAATCTTCTTTTCATGAATGATTGGATGTCATAGATTATAGCACGTTTAGAGGCAGACCTAACAGGTCATATGAAAGTGAAAACTGACACATTGATGTTCCTTGTCAAACAACCAATCAAAAAAACTATAATATGCTTTATATAAAGGAAAATCTTTCCTTTGATAAAAAAAAAAAAAAAAAAAAAAGAACACAGATAAACTGTATTACATTTCTTTTCTAGGTTAAAAGTTGTTTACATACCTTGACTTTGTCGGGTCGAACCACTGCGCCGTGAAGAGGGGGGCAATTGAAGTAACGAGTTCCTTTCACCCTGGGATATGAAAAGGAGGAGTCTCAAGATTCTCAACCAATATGCAATACCAATTTAGAAGACGCAAATTCAAAATCTCTACTCATGCTATAGCAAAATGCAAGCATTTCACCATGATTATTTGATAGCATACCAAAGGTCTCCTACTAGTAACAGACACTGATTTCAAGAATATGAGGTGGTGAGGTGCAAGATCTGGAGTGAAGAATACTCCAGATTGATCAATACCAGGAACACATTCAGTGACACGAATGGCTACTGCCTGGCTATATCTTTCCTTCTGGCAAGTAACAGAGAGCCCTAAACACTCCAGCACATTTACAGAAGATTTAATATGAGAAAATTTTCCATTATCTAAACAAAACATGACAGTTTATCTCTTTCTGTTAGTAGTAGACCAATTTCCCGTACTACTTTCGCCAGTAAACCAAGAGTCTATGAGTTATTTACCATTGCAGATAGGAATTTATCCTCTAGATAAATTCATGAGAATAAAACACTGGGACACACACTAAAGAGATAGCGGGTACTTATATATTTATTTCATATTCTAGCTTATAGCTAAAATTTTCTCGGCTAATGCCAATCACAAGATAAGCAGTTGTAATTAACATCTGTTGTTATAATTTCTTCACTTAAGAGCACACAATATAAAAAATTAAAGCAGCTCATTTTTCACTAAAAACTAGTGGTGGCCACTAACTCCTCTATATTGAAACAAATCAGTGGGAACAGTATGCACCTCCAGACCCAGAAGTCTAGTCTTTGAGGATAGGAATAGACATGATTCATTTCAGATCCGGTACGAATCAAGAGCTAAATCTTTCTGATTCTTTTCTAATCAATGCCATTTTATAAATGTCATGTACATCACAGCATATAGGGTTCTTCAACTCATAAATGTAGAGGAAAAAAAATTAACCATCAGTAATTTACATGCTCATTCTACCTGGTAGACAATCATTAGATACACATAAGATGGTAAACAATATAAACCTTGTAATGACTTCTTTAATTGTAAGGAAATAAGACATTGGTGGGAGCTAGGGGGATGAAGAATAGAAAATTGATACTATTGGCCAATGAGAAGCCAAAATCATCTTATGAATCATGCTCACTTACATGCCATCGTGCTTTCCCAATGGTTCATCATATTGAACTCCAACCCAGAAACCAGGAGCCAAAGATTCTGCTCGGCCGACAAATTTAACAACACCTCTTTTGTCCCCTGGTTCAACTTGACATCTATCTCCTACCTACAATGTATTAAAAATTAACCAAAAAAAAAAAAAACTGTGTTAATAACAATAGGCAAGCTAAACACCTTTTTCAAATGAGAAAGATAACACTATTTGATGTATTCATACACTGAAGAAAATGGCAACTAGATCTGGAAAATGACCCCACTAAACCACAATAATGCCTGAAAATAAGAAGGTTGAAAAGTAAACAATGTTTTCCATTCACCACCACTGAATAGTACAGCTTAAGGAAGAATTTATTCACAGAATTCCTGATTCTTTACATCCCTTTTTGTTTAGTCTTTCTCAATTATCTCTATTCCTTTTAAAAAGTCACAGGTATCTTTCCAAGAACTTAAATTCTGTTGTGATATTTCAAAAACTACCCAGACCTACAAATGAAAAAAAAAGCGAAAGAGAAGGTAACTGACCTTAATATTCGCACAGAGGTCTTCCATGTAGTTGTCTGGTATCTACAGAAAAGTTAAAAACAAATCAATAAACTTCACACGCAAGGCTGACTAAAAACGAACTTCTATTGATTTGATCCATGGTTAACAAAGGCAGATAGCAGCAGTAGGGATTAAACTCATTGTACAGCTAACATGCAAATTAAACAGATAAGACGGAAGAAGCTTACTTTATTATCAACAGCTGATGTATTCTGAGATGCCAATTTGTCCTTAAACTTTTTATAAGTGCCTGAAAAACAGCATGAAGATGGAATTTCAAAACAATACACTCATAGTAACAGTCTCTTCAAAACAAAAGTTCATGATCTAGAGTGTGCTAAATACACTTCTACACCATTTTATTTTCATCCTGAAATAACACATTATCTAAATATGAGGAGCAGGCAAAATTTACTGACAGAAACAAAGTAACAAAAATAAATGTAGTTTCTAATTTGAGAAAGCTTACCGTCGCGTTTCTCATAAGCTTCCTGGGAAATCGTGTACTTCTCCACCAACGACGTGTCCTCCAGCCACCCGCCGGAGGTCACCGACGACGGGTCCAGGTCGATAATATGTAGCCGGAACCTTTCAAAACACAGTTCTTCACACAAATCAGAAATTCAATCATATCAAAATCAAATCAGAACAACATAAAAGAGAGCAAACAGAGTGAGTGACGGACCCGTCGAGAGGGGAATAGAAGCCGAGGGGTCTGGAATTGTCGGCGAGATCGGCGACTTTGGTGTTGGCATCGTCGTAGAGATGAAGAGACATGGAATTCACAGAAGTGCCGCATTTGCGCCATAGCTTGTCTTTCACGGCCTCCACGGTGCTCTGCAGGGAGAACCGGATTTCCGCAGAGAAGGTCTTGAGGTTGGAATGCGTCACTCGCAGTAGTACCGATTCGTCCGTTTCGATCTTCTGCAGCCGAGACGCCATTTCGCACTCTCTCTATCACCTGATACTCTGGCTGCGAGTGGCTCTCAGAATTGGCTTAGCTTAGCAATGCGACGGTGGCGGTTACTAGATCTGGGTTAGGTACTCACCTGAGCACCGGAGCCTTCTGTCTCTGTCTCTCTTTTTCTTCTTCTTCTTCTTCTTCCTTAGGCAACAGTGACAGTGATCAATAGCAGCTTGTGAGTCGCAGCTGGTCAGTTTGATTTCGGGTTTGGGTCCAAAAACGGGTCGGGAATGTAGAGCTAGTTTTGGGTTAAATTTATTTTGGGGTTGAGGCCCAATTTAAGTAAAAGTACAGGTGTCCATACATAATTGGTCAAATGAGGAGGGGATCATATTTTACAGTCATTCAAAAAGAAATAAATAGTTTGAAGCAGTTTTTTTCCAACATGTATGAGCAAAAGCTTAGTAGTATAACTGTTATAGGGCAGCTAATCTACGACTCACACGGCCAAATTTATACAGAAATTGAATTGTCGAATATAGCATAAGAGTCCCGTTCCAATGGTCAGCTGCTGACCATGGAACTTTTGATCACTACCGTCCGATTGAAATCAGACGGTTCACAGCTCTCTTCTCCTCTCTCATTACTTAGCTGTGAACCGTCCGATTGAAATCGGACGGTAGTGACCAAAAGTTCCATGGTCAGCAGCTGACCATTGGAACGGGAAGAGATATATTCGATAACTACATCTAACAGCTCCCCCCATCCCAAATAGATAGTTGAGACCGCAAGTAATTATCGTCTCAAATTGATTCTTTAAGTCACAGGGAGGTAATCACAAAAAAGTTAAAATCTTGAAACTTGTATTTTATGATTCCTAAGTCCTACATTTTATTTCTTATCTATAGGAAAGATCAATAGCTGCTTCTAACTTCTAAGTCGCAGCCGGTCAGTTTGATTTCGGGTTCGGATAGAAAAATGCGGTTTCAATACAAACTATGCAAGAATTGAAGGTAATCGATCAGCATCGACATGTATCAAATTAATTATAAGACAAGAATGCACAAACCCAGTTTTGGTTTCAGAGAAAATGGAGAAACCCACAAACAGAAACGAAATCTGCGTCAGAAACATAAAAAAACATTCGCAGAAAAAGAGAGAGAGAGAGTAATAGTACCTGATGTGTGGATCTTGCAGAAAAAGTCAGGCGTTGAGCATTATTGCGTTGAATGTTGTAGGATCCCTAAAATTGTCATTTCATAAATGAATCATAGACCCGACCCGACCCGACCAACACTAATATATAGTCGAGACTCTCGTGAGAGATTCAGGACGCACCGAGATTAAAGAAAGTGGGAGTTGAAGAGTGAGAAGCTCAACTTCTGAAGCAATGCGAAGGTAGCTAACTAAACCTTCGCTCCGACTTTAAACATTTCTGGCAAAAGCCAACTGAAAACGATCTGAAATTTTTTTTGGAATTGATTTTTGATGCAGAGCGGGGCTTTATAATCGGCAGCATGCGAAGCAAGTGGGAGGAGGAGCGAGTGTGAAGGCCAAGGTTGGGAAGCTATTGCTCGCCGTTGTCGTCCTCTTGATCTGCACCGTTTCCTTGCTCTTTACGTCCGCCTCCACCAGTGGCGGTGCTGCTGGATCTGGCTATCGCTCTGAGGTTAGCGCCTTCAATTTTGATTTCCAGAATTGCCGTCTGTGTTTATAGGTTTCTGTGATTAGTTTTATGAACATTTTCCATGCCTGGAACCCTAATGCGGTGGTCTGTAAGTTGAAATGATCTTAGTGCTTGAATGATTAGAATTAGGTTGCTAGGTATGCCTATCATGTTGAAGTAGTTGTTAAGTGCTAGTTGAGATCTTTGGTAGCATTCAAATAATCCATAGGTTGTTTGGTAGTGGAGGAACTGAGTAGTATCATTGGTATGGATGAGATTGTTGAAATTTCTGATCAATGAAGGATGTAATTAAGATGATGATGATGATGATGCAATGTCTTTGAAGAGGTTGATTAAAATGATTGATTTAGGAGAAGTTCAATTTTATATAAATCAAGAAAATATAATTTTAGACAAATTAATCAGGTCACATCTATGGAAAAAAAAAAAGACATAAAAAGAACTGAATTCCAAAGTACCCATCTGAGATGCGTTTGAGGATAAATCAGCATCTCAACGTTACTAGGAGTTTTCTACGGTGTACTTTGTGGCGGCAGCCCCGGTGAAAAGAAAAAACTTGGTAAGAAGGAGACTGAAGTGAAGTTATACTCATTAGAAGCTTACAAATAATCATACAAGTCTCCAATAGGGAAGAAAGAATGTGTTTTGACTGTTACATCTTTCTTTCTGTTCAAAAGTGTCTTCAAAGTTTCATACAAGGAGGATGATCTTCTGTTAATAGAATTATCAAAATAGTGGATGTGTATTCTACTTGTTTGTTGAAAGTTAGACTCTGAATTCTCTTAGCATGCATATGCAGATCAATTTGGAAAAACTTTGGAGAAGTGCTGACTCTGGAGGTTGGAGGCCGTCATCAGCTCCACGATCGGATTGGCCTCGTATGACATTCTTTTTCTGATGAATTCTGTCCTTCTAAAAAGAAAAATTAACAAGTGCACTTATGTTTCTATTTTGTGGCAGCTCCACCAAGCGAGACTAACGGCTACCTACGTGTGCGCTGTAATGGTGGTCTCAATCAACAACGTACTGCGGTTTGTATCTTTTCATTTTCCCCTATTTTCTGTAATTCCATATTTCACTCCTGTTCTTACAAGTAGATATTTTCTGTCCTCTCTTGGACGGTTTAGATCTGTAATGCAGTTCTGGCAGCAAGAATAATGAATGCTACCCTTGTGCTGCCGGAATTGGATGCAAACTCTTTTTGGCACGATGACAGGTATTTTTCAATTGTTCTGTAACCCTTAATTAACATTAGAGATCTTGTTTCACCTGGCACATTCAAATTCCTTTTCCTGAACTACGAGTTTGTAAGTTTCTGATTGTGGCCATTAAACCAAGAAAGATGAGATAGATAAAACTGTGACGGGCGCAAAGCTATATGGTATATGTATCCCATAGAGTAGGCCTCCTTAGTTACTGGTTTGTATAGTTTGGCTATCAAGGAGGAATTGGTTGCGTATTTTTTTTTTTTCTTTCAGATAGAATTTCTTCATAGGAATGAAGTAATTAAAGCTTACATCATATAAACATTTGATGACTATGGCCTAAACTTTTCCAGTTTATTCTGTTAGTTGAGCTTAGGAACACTCTTCTCTTGGGACTTGTATGAGAGAAGTTTAATAGTTACAAACCAATCAAAAGATTTTCTGGGAAACAGGTTGACACAGGTTGATTCCTCTGCTTGAGTTCTCTAGCTCTGAGTTACAGTGCTTACAGGTTTAAATAGGATATAGGAGATTAAGAAAGTTGAACTTTGTTCCCTTGGAAATGTAACAGCTTATTAGATGGGCTAACATCAGAAATGACCTTCTTCCCTGAATTTGAAGTCTCAAGTATACCAAAAGAAGAGATCTCTTTGGTCTATATGTAGGATAGCTCAGCTGTCTTTGTCCACCGTTCAGTGGTGCACAAGAGGTTAATAGATGCAACCATCGTAGTTTCTTTGCTCTAAATAATGTATAGCAGTTTATGTCAAGAACCTGGCTAAAAGTTGTTAAATGGTAAATTAAAGATGCAAAATTAATGCATGAATGCATAATCCTGCAGAACCTTTGGCATGGTCATATAACTATCTCGCTTCAACTTCTTAAAACATCATAAACAATAAATAACTTCACAAAGAAAGGATTTTGTTTTGAGGAATTGTGAGTAACGTGTCTACTATGTTCTTTTTTCATGCTTGTTGTATAAACAGTATAAATCATTGAAAGATTTTGACTCAGTGTTGTTATCTTTACCACGTGTAGTGGTTTTCAGGGAATCTATGATGTCGAGCATTTCATCAGGTCATTAAGGTTTGATGTAAAAATTGTAGAAAAGATGCCCGAAATTCGCAAAAATGGGAAGACCAAGAAGATAAAAGCTGTACAGGTATAAAATCCATATTTGTTTTCATTACATTTTATAATTGGAAATCAACTAGACTTTTCAATAGGTGAAGTATTTACTCTCTCTTCCTCTAAACCATGTTTCAGCTTCGACCACCAAGAGATGCTCCTATCAGTTGGTATACTACAGATGCTCTTCAGAAAATGAAGGAGCATGGGGCTATCTATCTAACTCCCTTTTCACATCGTTTGGCGGAAGAAATTGACAACGCCGAGTACCAACGGCTGAGGTGCAGGGTTAACTATCATGCTCTGATATTTAAGCCAAATATTATGAAGTTAAGTCAATCGATAGTTGATAAGCTCCGTACACAAGGTCACTTCATGTCTATACATCTTCGTTTTGAGATGGATATGCTGGCATTTGCTGGGTAAGATTTTGGTACAATAATTGACCAAACGGTTTTTTTTTACCTTTATTGTCAACTCATTTACTAGTTTCTATTATTGATTGATAGACTGACTAGACTATTTTTCTATACGTCATTCCAACTATTTAGCTTGCATATCCAGACAAGGGATATCTTTTTAGTTCATGAATGAAATTCAGAGGTTGAGAGATAATGGCTCTGACAAGAGTATACCATTGGGTATGATGGTTTTGCAGGTGCTTTGATATCTTTAACCCAAAAGAGCAAGAGATTTTGAAGAAGTATCGAAATGAAAATTTTGCACCAAAGAAGCTTGTTTATAAGGAAAGAAGAGCAATCGGAAAATGCCCATTAACTCCAGAAGAGGTGATATTGTCTTCTTCTTAATGTTCTTTTGGCTATGTGGTCCAGAAACTTGTTTTGATGTTGGACATCAAGAATATAACATCATCCCGGATGGATATTACTTAGCATCATTATCTTGTTATGTGTTGCTTTCCATTTTGTGATAGCAGGCCATAGATGCCATTTCCTCTTCATAAGTACTAAAGTATGACCATTTTCTATGCAGGTCGGTCTTATTTTACGCGCAATGGAATTTAACAATTCTACCAGGATATACCTAGCTGCTGGTGAACTATTTGGTGGGGAGAGATTCATGAAACCATTCCGTGCTTTGTTCCCTCACCTTGAGAACCACAGTTCTGTGGAGCACTCAGATGAGCTACCAGAGAACACCCAGGGATTAATAGGGTCTGCAGTGGATTACATGGTTTGTCTCCTCTCTGATATTTTTATGCCTACATATGATGGACCTAGCAACTTTGCCAACAATCTCCTTGGACACCGCCTCTATTATGGTTTCCGGACCACAATTAGACCTGATAGAAAAGCCCTTGCTCCAATCTTCATTGATCGCGAGAAAGGACGAAAATCAGGTTTTGAAGAAGCTGTTAGGCAAGTGATGCTAAAAACAAACCTTGGCGGCCCTCACAAGCGGATCTCACCCGAGTCTTTCTATACAAATTCTTGGCCAGAATGCTTCTGCCAAACATCTCCAAAGAATCCGGCAGATAAATGTCCACCAGATAATGTTTTGGAAATTCTGAACAGCCAGTTAAGTCAAGAGAATGATGATCCGGAATCAAATTCAACATCTGTTAGAGAGAGATGATACAACAACCTCAGGATTTGTAGTTGCTGATAGCTCCTTTCCCATACTATAGATTATTGAAGCCCTGTGTGCCTGAAGGATAAGGAATGGGTTTCTACAATCATGCTCTGCCTTTCAGGTGATTATTGTATTCGTGCTTTTGACACTGGTATATTTTGATGTTCTTCTAGATCAAACAAGTGATGGCTTTTCAGTAAATTCTGATTTTCTGGTTTCATCTTTTGGTAATTTGAAACAGGCTCCATCTTGGGCATTTGGAGGTAGGGTTGAGTTTATCTCGGGGTTTATATCACTGTTCTTCACAGTATGGACAAAGAGAAGGGCAAGTTGACAATATTTGATCGACCTCTTTGTATAATGATCATCTTATAGTATTACTTCACATTACCAAAATCCACTATTGGATTATTACTTTGGTATACTCATTCTAGATTTGACACGCATTGTATTATTCACTTTAATATAGTTTTTGAAAATCTAAATTGATGTCTAAAATTGTTAGAATGATGATTGAGGGGGGAGTAGGAGACCCCATTATTCTATAGAGGATCAAAATTAGATCAATGACTGATGATATATTAAATGATGAAGTACTATTCTTCTGCTTAATTTTCTGTTTCCATTGTTCATAATTACTCTACTTAGAGATTGAATTCAAACTTCCAAAGAATCAAACATCATTGAAATTCAACATACCATGTAAGACGTTGATTAGTAAACCAAACTATATAGAGTAAGTTTGCTAGTTTGCTGAGTGGTTTTGGTATTGTCCTCAGGTCTCGGGAGTGGGTTACAGTAATTCTCTCCAGTTCTTGTACCTTCTCTCTGGTAACTGAGGTGTGCACACAAAGAAAGGTCTCTCTCGTTCCTCAGGTGGCCGCACGTAGAAACATTGTCTGGACTTCTTGTTGTCACATTTCTGTTCCAAGTTGCGGCTCATATTCCCTCACTGTTTTCACAATCAGATTCACATCTCGCCTGCATTCAGCCACTTCCATCATTTCTCTCTCCGAGGAGGTCACCTCCTTCCTCTTGATTTACTTTGTTTTCGGAATTCGCAAAATTCGACATGGTCCAGTCCCTGCTTAATCTCTATGGCGCTTCCTCTATCAATTGGATCTTTAGCTGCTGCTCTCAATTCTCCAATGAGAAGTTTTATATATACATCCCCAATTACTTAATGCACATGTCTATATTTTTTGCCATCGAACTTTCATCTATACCCCTTATTAATAAACTAGCCTCCTGGCAATTGGCATGCGCTCCGCGCTTGCCAATTTACTTTTATAAAAGAAATAATAAAAATAGTGAAATTTTTTTGAAATAAAAAAAAAGTGAATTTTATGTGACCAAAAAAAGTGAAATTTTAAGAAAATAAAAAAGATAAAGGTTGAGGGCAGCCTAAGCGTTTCAAACGTGGGAGTTTTTTCCTTATCTTTTGTCTATCATTTCTTGGGAAAATAATTGGTTTGATTTATTTACTATTTTAGCCTTCTAATATAATTTTTATTTTCTAAACAATTCAATTAACAAAGGGCATAATAGGAGTTTTAAAAATTTAACCATGTGAAGTAAGAATTTGCTTAATATAATAGATAAACAAAAATAAAAACAAAAAACAATCTACAAAAATAAAATAAGAATTAAATGCTCTTTTTTTGTTTTTTTTGAACATTAAATGCTTTATATATCAAAATAATAATTAAATATTTTTTTATAGGTTAAATTTTCTCCTCGTCTTCGATCATGATACAATCGACCTACCTCTCTTCAAGATCATACACGAACGTTAATGATAAATGAAATAATTGTAGTTCACATGAAGAACTAGCAAGTAATCAAATTGGTTGAAACATAATGAAAGAGGTTAATGAGGGAGTCAATTTTCAGTCAAATCTCATTTTTTATTTCCTTTCCAATCTCTAATTACAAACAAACAACACCTCTATATGGAAAATGAAATTAATTCTAATTTCATACCATGATTTCCTGCCATCCAAACGGGGCCTTAGAGGCATCAAGTTTTTCCACATTGTGAAGGTCATTAAAAAAAAAAAAAGAGTTCAGATTTTTTTCTTAAAGTTTTTCTCATTTATTTGTTTTCCTTTATGGATTAAATACTTGTTACTCCTCAAACTTTTGCCTGAAAAACAGTTTAGTCCCTCGCCTTTCAAATTAAACTGGATAGTCCTTATTCTCTCTAATTCTCACACAACAGGTCCAAAATGATCTGAAATGGCTATTATGCCCCTCATTTTCTATTATTATTATTATTATTTTTTTTTTCTCTATTTTTTTAATTTTTCTCCCCTTTTTTTATACTCTCTCTCTCTCTCTCTCTCTCCCTCCCTCCCTCCCTCTCTCCCTCTTTCCTGGCCACACGGTCTCTCTCTCTCTCCATCGACCTCTCTTCTTCTTCTCTTCCTCTGCCATCACCGGAGACCACCACTTCCAGCCACCATCTCACCAAAAACCTAAACTCTCCCTTTCTCTCTTCTCAGCCGTGCGTCCTTCTCTCTCTCCCCTGACCTCTCGCTCCCTCGCTCCCTCTCTCTTCTTCTTCCCTCTGCAACCACCGGAGAACTCCATCTCCGGCCACCATTTCATTTCTTCTGCCATGTCTAATCTACCAACTCAAAAATGATTTTTTTACTTACATTTATCAAAGTACGGATCAAGAATAGGTTTGAGCACCTCCCTGCAACAAGCCAAGCATGAAATCTACTCCGCCTAATCATGAGTAAAGCACCAAACTAATCAACCTGAGTCTTTTCCCGAAAAGATGAACCCAAAATTTCCAACCATTTACGCATCACGCACATGAAAAAACAATAAATTCAAGCACAAAATCTACAGAAATCACCGAAGCGATTGAAGCAAAACAGCAATCGAATACGCATAAACAGCCATCAAATACATGAACAGAAAGAAGAAAAAGCATCGAAATAACAGAAAAAACGCGTAAGGCGTAAGCCAAAACAGCAAAAGCAGTAGATGCCGATACTCACAAAGCAGATAGAACCAGCCATAGAACCTAATAGACAAGTCTGAATAGTCTGTACAAGAGGGAGTGAATGAATCACAGGAGGATTTGCTGCCTACAGACAACCAAATTGAACCCAAATTTAGCTAAAATTTCCGAAACACCAAACATTCGATTAATCAATTCATAAAACAGGAAGATTGCCTAATAGAGGCGGTCTGAGGCTCCAGCAGCCATGAGCGGCGGAGCTAGCTTCTCCCACGCACCAGCGGCGGCGCGTGAAGCGCGTGCGGCGGCTCTGGTCAGAATCGGAGGTCGGGAGTTTGGGGTTTCGAAAGATAGTGTAGCTCCGACTTCGTTTATGGAGGTGTTGAAGCTTGATTCGAGCTGGAGACTAGAAATCGAAGGCATGCAGAGCCGAGAGCTTCGGTGATGCTCGAACGGTGTCGTCAGGCGTCGGCGGGCAGATGGGTTTCTGGGATTTGGATGCTGGATCGATTGGAGGTGGCGGCGTGATGAAATGGTGGCCGGAGATGGTGTTCTCTGGTAGTTGCAGAGGGAAGAAGAAGAGAGAGGGAGCGAGAGGTCAGGGGAGAGAGAGAAGGACGCGCGGCTGAGAAGAAAGGGAGATTTTAGGTTTTTGGTGAGATGGTGGCCGGAAGTGGTGGTCTCCGGTGATGGCAGAGGAAGAGAAGAAGAAGAGAGGTCGAGGGAGAGAGAGAGAGACCGTGCGGCCAGGAAAGAGGGAGAGAGGGAGGGAGGGAGGGAGAGAGAGAGAGTATAAAAAAAGGGGAGAAAAATTAAAAAAATAGAGAAAAAAATAAAAATAATAATAAAAATAGAAAATGAGGGGCATAAAAGCCATTTCAGATCATTTTGGACCTGTTGTGTGAGAATTAGAGAGAATAAGGACTATCCAGTTTAATTTGAAAGGCGAGGGACTAAACTGTTTTTCAGGCAAAAGTTTGAGGAGTAACAAGTATTTAATCCTTTATTTATTTATTTATTTAGATGAAAGTTTGATGAAAAAATGAGACAAACAACTATAGGAGGTGTGCATTAAGTAATTGAGGGAGTGTATTCAAAATTTCTCCCTGCTTGTAAAAGAATGAAATAACGATGTCTGGATTTAATCCAATCCTATTCGAATTGGGATTTAAAACCTTAAACCCGATTGGTCCTTCTCCTATTGGCAGCTGTACAGTACAGGCCCCAATGACAAGTCCTGCGTGTAAACCACGCAATTATTTCCTTTTTTTTTTTTTTTTGATGAACACGCAATTATTTCCTTGCATTCACAAGGAATTTCCCTTTTTTTATTATTATTTTAATAGCTTCGTTACAGATCCTCCAAATCTATAAATAGGGAACGCGTCTCCATTTTTCCTCTACTTCATTTTTTCCTCTCTCTCACTCGCTCTCTCTCTCTCTCTCTCTCTCGGTCGCTTAAATTCGTCAATTCGCTTTTGCGAGGAAGAGTTAGGGTTTATACTTTATACGAGAGCTCTGCAGATCTGAATCTGATCCGAGATCGATGGATTTGAGGTCTGAAATCGATCGCCTTTCTCGCAAGCGCAAGGAGGACAATCTCCGACGCGTCGTTGAGACCTCGAAAGGAAATCTCCGCATCTTCGCTCTCGCTTCCTCCTCCTCCTCCGACCACGGAGACAACGGCGGCTCCAGAAAACGCATGAGGCGAGACCGCGGCTGCAACGCCGTCGTTTCATCCACCAAGCCCGCCGCGGAGCCCACCAGGCCCGTCAGATCCGCCGTGAAACCCTATGACGACGGTGGGGATCTGAATATCGGGGAGTTCGAGAAACACACAAAGGGCATCGGCATGAAATTGCTGATGAGGATGGGATATAACGGACGTGGACTCGGCAAAAACGAGGAAGGTATTGTGAGCCCAATTGAAGCCGAATTGAAGCCCAAAAATGAAGGTCTTGGTTTTGATTACAAGGAGGGGACTAAGCTGCGGCGGCGGCGGCCCACATCGTTCGTGAAAGCCAAGGTGGTGCACAAAAGTGTCGCTGGTGGTGACAACGATCACAAGAAGAGCAAAACAGAAATAACAAAAAAACCAAGCAGCCTAGACACTAGTACAGTGGAAGAACACAAGCCCAACGAGCAGCCTAATGAGGCAATTACCAGTGCCGCCGTGGCCACCGGGATGGGGAAGAAGACGAGTACAAAAGGTGCCGATTTGCTGGAAAAGGTGATGGCTGATATGAGAAGACCTCTTGATGGAATCATGGCCGACTTTGAGAATATGAGTTTGAAAGATACCAGCTCCAGGTGTATCTTAGCTATGTAAAAACAGAACAAAGTTCAGTTCTAAAGTTCAAGGTTACTGGACTTGAAATTGTCTAGTGCAAAAGGTCCGATATGTGGACTTCGAAATTTTGAAGTGTAATTAAGCTACTGAGTGTAGTAGAAAATATTACTGAGTGTACTAGAAAATATTATATCGTATTGAAGTTGAATTCAAGTATGTTGCTGAGATAGTTATTGGTTTGAATCATTATTAGAAGCTAGAAGTTATCTTCATGATAATACTAACTGAAATTTTCTTTCTTTAAAAAAAAAACAAACTGAAATAAAATAGATCAGTTCGGAAATGAATTTACGATAGAATTTATTACAAAATGTGCGCTTTGAGGCAAACAGTGACCCACATGTCTTTCTCTCCTGCCCTTTAGAAGTCTAGCTAGTAGGTATAGCACATCTCTCTGTTTAGCTCTCTATACAGATGCTGAACTACAATAATTAAAAGTTTAATGTTAAGTCATTAACTGATCATTAAAGAAGAGTGAAAGCATAGTCAATGATCAATGAGCAATCACAATAATCATATACATCTATAACCAATGATCAATGAGTAATGACAATAATCATAAAGAATAAGAACAGAGAGCAGAGTATACAGTGGCGGATCCTTATAGGGGCGGGTGAGGGCCATGGCCCCCCCAATGTTTTCAAATTTCCTTAACCAGCCGTGTATAACACCAATAAAGTCAACAATTTTGTATATATATGGCCCCCCCATTGCCCCAATTTACTAAACTATTAATTTTTGGCCCCTCCAAGATTGGGCTCCAAGTTCCGCCACTGAGAGTATATAATCCGAGATTATAATTTGATATGATTAGATATTACATATTACTAACAGAAGATAATGTTTTAACTTTTTACATTCTAGTTACACACTACTCAGTGGAGCAAAACTTACTTGCAGTAGTGTTTCAAAAAATTAATTGCTCCAATTGCTTTGCTGTCGAATCAACTGGAAGTAACTAATCAAAAATGCAGCAGAATTTCTTCAAAAAAAAAAATTAATTGTTCCAGCTGCATGCTTTCCAGTTGATTCGCTGACTACAATTGTACACAAAAAAGTCGCCAGCACAGCTCTAAATAACTTGATGTACTATATGTTACAGATGCATAGTAGTTGAGCGGTTATTCATTCACTTTTTTTTTGTCTGATCTTCTTCAGTTCCCGGTGATGGTGATGTAGTTCTTTCATGCCGGGATTCCCTATCAAGTTATATATTATAAGATTTTTTGTTAGGAATATGTATAAATTGATTTCAGTTTCAGGTTCAATACAAATGTACTATAAATAGATAATACTTACCTTTTGCTTTTCTTTTCTGGTTCACCAATGAAGAGTGCTTTTTTGCTTGTTTCTACTGTTCTTTTTTTTTTTTTTTTTTTTTTTTTTTTCTGAGGTAGAACGATCTGGGGTAGCTACTCCTACAGGAGCCTCTGGATCAGGAAAGATGGCCTTCACAATAAGCTCGCTGTTAGACCTTGGCTCGATCTGAAAGAGGTGATGTTGGCCAATCATATCCTTGATTTCCTTTGGCAGTGTCTGTCTTGTTGGATATTGTCTTCTGTTCATTAATTCTTGACAGCTGTTGCCGAAGAGTTGCTCAGCTGCTTTCCCCATCACAATTAGTGTGGCTTCATTTTCAAGATCCTCAATTGTCATGTACACTCTATAACTGTGTGAAAAATGTTTATGTACCATTAATAAAAGAACAACGATATATTTATCTTTAATAGGTTATGAAAATAGGGCGCTTAAGAGATAGAATGTAAATAAATGTAATAATTATCATTGAAATGTATATGTGACCGATGTTTTGAACAGAGTTTACCATGGGAGAGGTTCTTGCGCATCATGCTTGTTGCAACTCAATTGGCTGGAATTTTCTTTCTGTCGAAGTTGCTTGTGGCACAATGGACAGCCGTTGTACCACCAACTGTCGTGTGTTGAGAATCTGGAGATTTTACCGCTGCAATAAACAGTATCATTCTGCAATTTTATGTGTATATTGTCAGAGTGTAGTTAGATGGATAAAAAATTATAATAGTGAATCATTGCTATGTAAAGAAGAAAAATAGGATTGTTCGTACTGCGTATAAGTGCGGATTGAGTGTGTTCAGATCTCGTACTGTTTTTTTTTCTCTGGCTCTTCAGGTCTTGTTGTGTCGGCTGTTTAAATGGAATAGCAAGGAACTTCACCTTATCGACTGGCTTTGAGAATCTGTAATTTTTATGTTGTGTTGTTAGTAAATTATTGCAAACTAACTTATGTGAATCAAGAAATAATATAATTAATAGATTTTGATTTTTTTAGTGAGAATATGATCGAAACAACTTACTCCTTTCTATATTCATCCGTCTGTGGAATTTGTGGATCTATAACCATGCAAGTGTGATTCGTTGCTGTGAGTGTGGTCCGTTCTGTAAATTGTGAAAATATTTGATTAGAAAACATTGATTAATACTGCTAGAACAGGAGGAGGTTTCATTCTTTAGAGGTATGTACCTTGGAATTCAGTGATCCGTAAACTTGTAAATACTGCTAGAACAGGAGGAGGACGCTTTTGAACAGCTTCTACATCGATTCTCGGGCGCTATCACCCCAGAAGGTGATTCTCACATCTTCTCTTCTGTATTTTGTTGAAACCATGAATCTGTGATAGTTTATCAAAGAGGATATTATTTTCTAAATTGTAAGGATGATTGAAGATAGTATACCTGAGATTTTCCAAAATGACTTCACACTTCGATTCCATTTTTTCTTTGCTCCTCACAAACACTTGGGATTCTGGCATGATGGACTTCACACAGCCATAAACATCTTTTATGAAGAGAAGAAAACAGAGACGGTAAACAGGATGGATTTCAAAACTTTTTAATTAGTGCGGAATTAGTTTAACAATTAAACTACTAACTAAACATAAAATCCATTCCTTTAACCTATGATCTTGGCTTATTGTGATATGTATATAAACATAGCATGCATAGTAAGGAAAAACAAAGAGGGAGTTTATGTTCTACTCACCCTTGGAGCGTGATTTTAATCCGATCCAAGTGAACCACCAAAGTTCCTCTCCTTGATCTCTCCTTGTGTGTGTTTCCTCCACCTTGAAGCACCTTGAATTAAGAACTCCTTCTTGTACTCCTTCTTGTGCTTGTAATCTCCTCCTTGATGTAACAAGTAAAGCCACAAAAATATATGGCCTCTAAGGATCTTCACCAAGTGAATCAAGAGATGAAGAAAGATGAAAGAAAAGAAGAAATTATGCAAGTGTTCTTCTTTCCTTTAATTTCTGAAAAATGGACCAAGAGAGAACTCTCTTTCTCTCTCTCTAATCTGAAAAATAATGGTGTAAAGATACTACCATTATTATGTCTATGCTTTCACTTTTATATAATAGGAAATAACTCCAATTACTAAAAGAAAATATTGACTTTCATAAAGCCAATATTTTGGCTGGTCCATACATGTTATTGGGCACTAAAAATGTGTCTTGGGCTTTCATTTAAATCTCATTTAGTGAAGCCCAAGTCCACACCAAAAACCCGACAATCGTTTAGGCCCAATAGGTTCGGTTTTACCCGAAAATCCTAATTATGTTCAAATAATAAATCTAAATAATTATTTGCTCATAACCAACTCTTGTTTAATCTTCTTCATATACAATCTCAAGGATCCACTTATATGGTGTGCGATCTCTTAGGTTCTAATTAACAAGGCAGTGAAGTTTATAGAAACCATTCTATTTTGTTTACGAATCAAAAACTCCATTTTGTTATTAGGATAATAAATGTTTATTAATCCTCGGGGACTTCACAAGTCATGAGTGACGTCTTGCAACATATCATGACTACCCTAGTTAATGTAGAATGACAAAGAACCTATTCAATTGGAATTACAATACAATACGGTCATTCTCTAACACGATGTTCTAAATCACATCATCGGGGTATGGAATTGATATGTCAATCCCCTAATGTGATTTTTCATTCTTATGTGATTCTTAGAATGTGATTAAAAACTCCTTTTTAAATCTCATTCAATGCTTTGGCCAAAGACTCATTGAATCACATCTTTGAACATACACCTTATTTACTTAAGGATAGAGATTCCTTGTTGTACACTCACATGTCTCCATGACCGAATTGATTATACCAATGAATGCATCTATTATATCCATTAAGGGACACAATATTATTGCATCATCAAGAGATAATCCATTCACTCATAAGACAACTATGGTGTCTCAGGTCAAAAGACTAATTTGTATTATTGCAATTTAGAGTTCAAGTTTGACATGTAAGTAAGACTCCATACAAGAACTCTAATGATCGCGTTCAGTGTACTCTTTAAGTTAAGAGCACCCACATACTTGTATTAGTGTCTCTACACAAATGACAAGAGACATATCATCCTCCATATTGAGCATACATAGTATGTGCTAGTCTTTCCGGATTATCAATGTCCATGTGATAATCCTATGACTAGGAACCTTTTAGGATAAGAGTGTGAAAGAGTAAAGGCCTCACACATCTAACTCTTTAGATTACTTTCTCTTTAACTCATATTCCTTGGATCTTGTTCAATCAAATATTAAATATAAGCAATGAACAATAAACTTGCCCTTTTGATTAATAATAATTACAATAATAATTACATCAAAATGATTGTTTTAGGACACAATTCCTTGAGAAATTGAGAAATTATAATTACATCATGGCGTTTAGAGTCTTGTTCTTCTGCTATGCTTCTTCTTCTTTTTTTTTCCCCTCTCTCTTTTGATCATGTACAATTGTGATAAGAACAGTAATTTTCCAAATTTTGATATTGTTTTTTCTTTTATGAATTTTGTTTAATCTAATTATAATTTTTTTTATGAAAATATGTTATGTCATGTCATTTTCCACATCACTTGGTGTTATGTTGACATCATTCAAACAACAAATCACAACCATTAAACCTTTTTAAATCTAATGGCTCACAAGGTGTGTCAAAATTTGTGTAAAATATGGTGTCCCTTGATCCGGACCCTGATTATAAAATACAGAAAGACTTTTTATTAAGTATATTACCGGATAAATTTTTTGTATGGTAAATTTATAATTTATCATTTATTTTAAAAACTTGAAAATGTGTAGTTAAAGCATCCATGGATTTTTTTTATTTTTTTTGAAGGAAAAGAGGTCAGAAATTTATTGAAACTTTAGCAAGGTTTACAAAACATTAGCTTCAGCTGCCAATGCAGCCAGCAAGAACGAAGGAGGAGAAAAAAAGAAAAATTCTTGAGTTGCAGCACTAGCATATGTTGCCATTATATCAGCAACCCTATTTGCCGTTCTATGAACATACACTATCTTCAGATTGGAAATGCCTTCAGTAATTGAACTTAAATCCTCATAGATACGCCCCAAAACAGAAGTGTTGACGCCTTCAGAGTCTGTTAACTGCCTTTGTACTAACTGCGCATCTGTTTCCAACACAGCTGGGACCAAACCATACTCCAAAGCAAAACTGATTGCCATTTTACAACCCAGTACCTCCGCATGCTCAGGGCCAAGCAACCCTTGCAGAGGCTTACCTCCACCACCAAGAAACAAGCCTGAACTGTACCCCTTACTACAAAGCCAACACCACCACAGTTTGTAGCAGGATTATAAGCCCCATCCACATTAATCTTACACCATCCCAAAGGAGGAGCAGACCTGTAACGTCCCGAACCTAAAGTTACCAGTTTACGAGTCTTTCGATGGGTAAACGACAATTACATTTAATTTTTGGCTCCGTTTTGACATTTTAGGGGGCCCTAAAAGTTGACTTTTTTGTTCGGATCAAAATTTGAGAAAATGTTTTTCATGAAAGTTGTAGAGTACGTTAAAACGAGCGTGTGCATATGTGGTACGTAAAAATCGGAGTTCGTATGCGAAAGTTATAAGCGAAATATGAAAGTTACTGTTTATAGTAGATTGGTATAAATTTGAAAAGTTACTGTAGCCGGGTAACTTTTCTTTCTTTTCTCTCTCCTTCCCCCGTGCTCTCTCAGTCTCTCTTCTGCAACTCTCTCTTTCTCTCTTCTGCAACCTCCTCTTTCACCACCTCTAGGCCACCAAATGGCGAGCTGCGAGCATCGATAGACTCGTCTCCTCCTCCTTATCACGCATGTGGGAGTTGTTTACGACGATTTGGCCGGAAATGTGGAGATCGAAGCCAACATTTTTACTGTAGCAAATTGGTCAACGCCGATTTCCGGCCACCTCCGGTCATAAACCCAGGTCCATTAGAAGCGCCTTGAGCCTCTCTTCATGCTTGCCAAGTTTCATAACCCAGATCGAAGCATGGAGGAAGAAAGCATAATTGGAAAATTTCACTGTACTTCAGAGTGCTTAATTGTTCGGCTACTTCAAGGTATTTTCTGACTTTGTCACAGTTGAGATGATGCTGTGGATGAAATTTGGTGGCCGGAGGAGGAGTTGGCCGCCGCATGAATAGTATGACGGGTGAATAGTGCGGTGTATGAACAGTGATTTATATTCTGTTTTTTTTTAGCTAGTTAAATTCTATAATTTTTGTAGAGGTTGAATATGTGAATTTGGTTGGAATTGGAGAAGTTTTTAATTGATTATGAATTTCTGGGAATTTAGGATTTCGATTATCGATTTACGAGAATCCGACCGTCGGATATCTCTTGGTTCTGACTTGGAACCTTTAAGATAACGAATTGGTATTAGATGTAAAATTTGGGTTGAATCAGAGAAGAAGTGGCGAGATGATTTATGAGGATTTGATTTTGAGAATCGTATTTAATTGTTGAATAGTTATTCACGAATTATAATTGTGTACAGGGCGATATACCGAACTATTGCTCGATGAAGGAACTCGTATGCGTGATCGCCTAAATAGTACTGTGAGTGGACATTTGTTTTTAAATTAATTATGCATGCAGTATTATTATTTCCTTCCAATTGAGATTTAAATTATGTTTTGAATTATTGAGTTTTATGGTTTATTGAGCGTTGATTTATCGAGATTTATTTATGAATTACGAGATTAGTATTGAAATTCCTTCCCGAGGGCTTTTAGTAGATTTTTGAGATAGTTATTCAGGAGTTATTGAGTTGAGAAATGATTTTCGGGAAGTGACTGATTAAGAAAATATTATGAGAATTATTGATTTCGAATATCAGTTGATACGATGATATACGAGTACGAAGGATTTAGCAAATATTTGAGCATAGTTGAATTATCGAGATTTATTGAGTTTTGAGCTTTTCAGCCTTGAAGTAAGATTGAGTTTTCTTTCCGAAAGCATTTATTGATTTACAGAGTATTTGATTTATGCTTTCGAGGATTTATTGAGATATTGAGGTATGAGTTAGCGGGATAATCCTGAGTTATGCTTTCAGTGGATTATTAATGATTTATTGAAGTATTATCGAGTTTATTTCCGAAAGCAGGTAATTGTAAGAGGCTGTTTCCAGTCTATTGAGGAGGCTATTTACGGCGCATGCGCATATTACCTAGTTGGCAGTCCCTTCTAGGTAATAATCTGGTTGGCAGTCCCTTCCAGACTATATTCCGGTTGGCAGTCCCTTCCGATGCGTCATTTGGGTGGCAGTCCCTCCCAAATGGCATGAGATGGTTAGTTGGCAGTCCCTTCTATCCACCGCCTCCTATTCCGGTTGGCAGTCCCTTCCGATGCGTTATCTGGGTGGCAGTCCCTTCCAGATGACATGAGGTAGTTAGTCGGCAGTCCCGTCTACTACCTGTGGTTAGTTGGCAGTCCCTTCTACCACCGCCTCCTATTCCGGTTGGCAGTCCCTTCCGATGTGTCATCTGGGTGGCAGTCCCTCCCAGATGGCATGAGATGACTAGACAGCAGTCCTTTCGAGTTATCAAGCAAGCCTCTTGAAAAGGATGTTTTTATAAGGATTGAGGATGAGATTTTAAAAGATTTCAAGATGTTTTATTTCTACGCGATTAAGATTGCAGTAAAGATGATGATTAAAAGTATTTTTCAAGATTGTTACTGCATGCGAGATTTTAGAGAATAACTTGGGAAAGCATTAAGTTTTACTTATTCATTCGAAATTACTTATTTTTCGTCCACTCACTCTAACGGTTTTTAAATGTTTTCCCCTGGGCCCTTCGGTTTCAAATGCCCAGTTTGCAGGCCAGTTTAGCTTGAGGTCGAGCGTACATGGAGTTGAGGCATAGCTGTCATATCTTCCGCATTACAAAAGTATCGGTCCTTTATCTTATATTTTATCATCTTGTACGCCTGTACATTAGATTGCTCTGATAACCTATGAGATTAATATTATTAAGTTCAGAATTGTACTGTGAAATGAGAGATGTTGTGATGCAAAGGGAGCAGGGTGGCTCCAGAAGAATAAGGGTGGATTATTTTAGAAGTGTAAGTGTCTTTCTACAGGTTTTGGGTAATCCACTTTTAGAGGGAGTTCCGCCAAATTTTTGGTAGAATTTCTTCTAAGGTGGGCCCCGCAGGGCCACTCCAGATTTCAAGGTGAAGTTCGGGGCGGGTCCTGTCAAGACCAACGCATTAATCTCACTGGACAACTAATGATAGTCTTCAAATTATGAGATCTAAAAGCCTGTAATCTGGTCATTAACATCAACAACACCTCAGGTGCAGACACACTCTTATTATCCCACACCCTACAATTTCAAATTTAAGAATATAACAAACTTTAATACATATTTGGGTAAAATCCACAAATGGTACCCAAACAATCACGAAATGCAATTTTTGGTACCCACAAATTTTTAGAGAATCTCGTGGTACCCCGACTATTCCTCATTTACTCCATTTGGTACTTCCGTCCAATTCCTCGTTAAATTAGCTGATGTGGCACATTTTTGCAGGGATAAAATAGTCAGCACAGTCAGCCTAGTCATCTCATTCATCCATATCAGTATCTCCAACATACTATTATCCCTTCCCCTCAAAATATCCCAAATTTCCCTCCAAAACCTTCAGATTTTCCCTCTTTTTGAACCCAGACTCAAGCCTAAATATATGATTGATTAATAATATGTTTTCTTTTAACGTTGATTCATTGTGTTATGCTTACAAGTATTTTGAATATGATATATGAATTAATGCAGTAAATCTT
The DNA here is from genome assembly GCF_958449725.1 of Rosa rugosa. Taxonomy (NCBI): domain Eukaryota; kingdom Viridiplantae; phylum Streptophyta; class Magnoliopsida; order Rosales; family Rosaceae; genus Rosa; species Rosa rugosa. The sequence goes on along the minus strand of NC_084824.1, from coordinate 24,595,689 downwards.
AAACATGTCAACTTCATGGAAACATAAAAATATTCATTACAATAACTAAACTCCAAAATAATCTTTATAATATAGAATAACTAAAACAAACAAAGGGTCACACATTGACCATAATCTAGGAACAAAAGGTCACATTGACCATGATAACATCAATAAAAGGTCACAGATTGACCATGATATCATTAACAAAAGGTCTCGCATTGACCATTTAAATGTTTAATGATCCAAAAGCAAAAATGGAGGTAGCACAAAATTAGTTCTTCCATATTGCCCTTTTAACAGGTTGTCTTGTTGCCCTTTTACTTGCAAGTGATGCCTGTGTTGCTTGAGAAGATGATGCAGGGGCAGCACTACTTGACCTTTGAGAAGAGGCAACATATGCTAATGTATGACCTCCCCTCCTAAGTACTCTTGGTGAAGGTGCCCTTGATGCCTTTGGTGCTCTCTTGGCCTAGCATAACCAACACAAAATTTGATATTACAATTAACAAATGGCATAACTGAAACCAATTTCTTATTCAATTGCATCTAGTCAATCAATAAGGAATTAACAATTACAAATGGCATAATTAACACCAATTTCTTATTCAATTGCATTGGTCAATCAATAAGCAATTAACAATTACAAATGGCAATATTAATAATTACCTTTGGTGCGGCTGCTGTTTGTACTTGTACATTCACATTATTAGCACACCCTTGTTTTCAACACTCACATTCACATTACTGGTTCCCTGATTATCCACATTCACCCTTACATTTCCAGGAACTCCACTATTTTGTCCCTGCCAACATATATAAAATATGATTAATCACATGTTTATATGAATATGCCTCACTAAGTTAAAAATAAACACAAATGTCATGTCATGTTCTCACCCCAATTCCTTTTGCCTTCGTTGCAAGTTCAATATGGCAAGTTCTTTTGTTGTGATCCCCAGATCCACAAACTTTACAACTCATTGTCACATATCTAGTCCTAGGAAGTTTGGTTGGCCTTGCTTCACTTGCGGCAGGTGGTTCCTCACCTTCTTCTCTGTGCCTCACCATTTTTGGTCTCCCAGGTTGTCTTCTATATGGTGGAGGCTGGACTGGAGCTTTAATGATCTTTCACATCTCAATACCAGGAACTGGATTGATAGCATATGAATATGCATCAAGGTATGCTTGCTTGCTATAATAATGATGCACATATGCAATATGGTCATCACCTTTAACCCAAATTGATGTTATTGCATGTGGGCATGGCAGACCAGACAATGACCACATCCTGCATGTGCATGTTAGCTTGGCTAAATCAACTGAATGTTGCACTTGCAGAATGCTTCCACCTCTCCTATGAATTTCAAACACAAAGTCAGCAGACCTGAATGCTTGATATTCTCTAGCTCTTTCTGAATTTTTCTTAATTATTTTCTGAATCCTTGGGCCAATATTAACCTTCCACTTCATACCTGCAACCCTCCTATTGTTCAGCCTTATCATCATATTTTGCCTCAACCACTCAAACATCACTAAAATAGGCTTGTCTCTACACTCTGCAATGACCGAGTTCCAGCATTCATTCGTATTGTTGAGAAGCATATCACACTTACAATGCTCAGTAAAGTGTGATCTACTCCAGTGTTCTGGTCCATCATGATCAGCCAACCATTTTACAGCTGCACTTGAAGCTTCTAGCATCTCATTCATGTGCTTGTTGTACCAGACCATTAGTGTGTCCCTTGCTACTGCCCAAAGTAAGTTCTTCAACTCAATTCCCGGATTCTTCTTCTTAAAGTTATTGTGAAGATCCCTCACACAATGCCGGTGTTCAGAACCAGGGACCATTTGTTCCACTGCATCAAGCAATCCTTTTTGCTTATCCGACATAAACACATACTTAGGCCCATGATCTAGCTCAAGATCTTCCACCAGATATTCCATAAACCAAGTCCAAGTTTCCTTATTCTCTATCTCAACTACTGCATAAGCAATAGGAAACATACCGTTATTTGCATCAATGCCTACGGCTGAAAGTAGTTGTCCGGATAGTTAGACTTGATATGACACCCATTAAGTCCTATGAATGGCCTAAATGCCTTCTTCCAACCCCTTTTTACTGCGCATCAAAGCAAACATAAAACCTCTTGAATTTCCTAACACCTCCATCCATCTCTGTCTTCATCTTCACAGTTGAGTGAGGGTTTGTTTCCCTCAACACAGCAACGTAACTTTCTAGTAGGTTGTACTGTTCAGCCTCAGTTCCTGAGTTCATTTCTGCTGCCAATTTTCTAGCCCTAATCACTTGCTTGTGTGAAATAGACTGCCCAAAATCTTCATTCACCAATTCTTGAAACAACTTCTTGGACATATAGGGATCTGCCTTGAAGTGGTTAACGTATTCTTTTGCAAGAAATGTAGATGTGCACATCTTAACCCTTGGAAGCATCTCACAAACACCATGTTCCATGTAGCTCACCATCAGTAGGGTGAAGAACACCATGCCCCATTGTTTGACTACTTAGACCACCAAATGAACCTTCACTCAATTAAGAAATTGGATATTCAAATGCACTTGTACGACCAAAAGAACTCGGACCAACATCGATAGCCCTTAGTCTAGCCATAATTATCTCTGGCTTGAACAATATGTGCGGTATTTTTTCCTCATAGCCATCCTTCTCTAACTCTGCCACAGCTTCCTCTACCCTCCTAACACCTCCACCAACAAAATAAATTACTACAATTCTATTTTTTGGCATAGATTTAATCATCTTGGCTGCATCTTTGTCATCTTTTACGGGGATGTACCATGATAAATATGGGTGCTTGAACCAGTAGTGAACTGGTGGTTCCCTATAACCAAGTCTCCAAGCAAATGTGTTGAGCTCCAACCATGAAGTCTTTTCGGGATCAAGTTTTTCAAGCCAATGAACTTCACCTCCAATGTATTTGTGTTGCCCACCACCTGCATCAACAAAGCTCCCTCCAAGGTGTATTTCTAGAGTAAAACCCTCACCTGCAGACAATCAAATATTCTTTACATTTCATATTTTACCATTGTACTTTTACTAATTACAAGTTAACTGCAAACCAAAGAAACTAATCAAAAATTGAAACTTCTTCACCTTTAGCTATCCTTTTCTCATCGTTACTTTTTAATAAATTGAACAAGCTCAATAAAAAAACTTTAATATGTCCATATACAAATCCTATGTAGAAACCATCATCCTTGCTAATTAAATGAAAGAATTCCCTAGTTAAAAAATGGGGCCTGGGACATAGTTTCACACTTGCACTTTTTCCTCCTATTTTATTAAATATTGGGTGAAGACAAACACAACCATTCCCACCATCAATTGCATCAAACAAACATAAATTAAATCACAATAGAGCCAAACTAGAAACGAATAACAAAGACCCATTCCCACCAGATGCATTTAAATAGACCCAGAACAACAACAAACCAATTCAATGCCAATTATGTTTAGTCATCAATATACCCAACGAATCATGTATAAATCAATAATTTCAATAAATAGACAACATATATAAACCATCTTGGGACCACAAAGTGAATGAGAAAGTGATGCTCACTGTGAAATTCAGGGGTCCCATAAACCCTAAATTCATATCTCCAGTACTCATCAGATGTCTCCTCTATGACCATCTCAGCGAGCTTTTTCAGTAAGGGAATCGAATCTCACTTTGAATCTCTTTCTGTCTATCAATCAGTAGAAGAAAAAAGGATCGATGAATATGAGATGAAAAAGGGATTTTTGAGTCAAAAGCTTTCTGAAAGTGTTTCTGAAATCTGAGTCAATTGTCGAGGCAAAAGAGATATTAAGGGTGGTCTGGGCAAAAAGACAATTTTGTCCATGCCATGATGTCTACGTGTGTACCAAACATGTGCCACATCAGCTAATTTAACGAGGAATTGGACGGATATGGGGAATGTTTCCTTTGCCTAGAGGAGTATTCTGAAGGGACGAGATGTGTTGAGCAACGGTCTTCGGTTGAAAGTTGGGAATGGTGCTTCTATTAGGGTGTGGGGTGATCCTTGGCCTTTTTCTCCTCCAGTTGAAGGCCTTGAATACTTATTGGTAACTGACTTAATTGATGGTGATCAAAATGAATGGGATTTGCAGTTTGTGAAAACAATACTTTCTGAGAGAGAGACGGAGATTATTGGTGGCATCCCTCTTAGCATTCGCCCATCAATTGATAAATGGGTCTGGCACTATGACAAAAAAGGTCAATACTCAGTTAGGAGTGGATACCATGCATACAGACGCTTCATGCATGCAATTGAACGTGCTTCGAGATTGTATATGGAAGCAGGTGTGGGGTGCCCATGTTCCCCCCAAGGTACGTACTTTTGCATGGAGGTTAATTAAGGGTGTTCTTCCTACTAGATGGGCATTATCCAAGAAGTGCAACATTCCAGATCTTTCTTGTCCTTTTTGCGATTTTAATTTGGAGGATGACATTCACCTTTTCAAAGACTGCAAGTGGGCCAAGGAGTTTTGGTTCTTTGGACCTTTGAATTTGAGGTCAAGAGAGATGCAGACACATAGTTTGGTGGAGTGGATTCAGCATGTGTTGGAGAGTCACACTCACCAACAACGTGAACTTTTCATCATGCTACTCTGGGCATTGTGGACGGAACGTAATAATGCAGTTTGGAAGGGCAGTGTGTTCAATCCCATCAATGCGGCATGTTGGGCATCGAAGCATCTTGAAGATTACCGGAAAGTGCATATTGGCAAAGAGAAAAAGAGGCAGCCAAGGCCTAAGACCTGATGGCAGCACCTTCCAAGTGGGAGACTGAAATTGAATGTAGATGGAGCCTTCTAGATGGACACAGGACAAGGAGGCATTGGGGCAATTATCAGAGATGAAAATGGTACGTTTTTAGCTGCTATTGCACGTCCCTTTTCTCTTGTACGTTCTGCTTTGCATATGGAGATTGAGGCTATGAGAGCGGGACTTCTATTGGCTATACATCAGGGAATGACTAATGTTGACATTGAAACTAATTGTGCTACTGTTGTTACCGCACTTAATGGTGAGATGGAGGATCTTTCAAAGATTGGCAGTATTGTAGAGGATTGTAAGGCCTATTTACAGGCTCTATCGCCTTTTCATTTACAGTACATTTACCGTGAAGTAAATGGTGTAGCCCATAGATTGGCGCACCTTGCTAGTTTATCTGTTTTAGATGAGTATTGGTTAGAATAGGCACCTGTTATTATTCAGGATGTACTCTATGAGGATTCTTGTACTAGTACTCGAGGTGAAGGTTATATGTCCCCCTCGGTGTACAATCATCCTTCGGTTATCAATAATATTCGGGTGTGGGGCTGAGCCTCCCAGTAAGGCTGGGTTCCAAACCCCTTAAAAAAAAAAAACGAGGAATTGGACTGAAGTACCAAATGGGGTAACAGAGGAATAGTCGGGGTACCACGAGATTCTCTAAAAATTTGTGGGTACATTTTGTCAATCAATACCATTAAACAGGAAACCTGATTCATATTTAGTCACTATTAATCAGTGAATTCTTACAATATCTATCAACTTTAAACATACAAACAGTGATTCAAAGTGGTAAAAGGAGCGAAATTCTAACAGAAAGCTCTTGGTCTTCAACGAAATCTGAGTTTTTCAATCGAAAACGATAGTTTTTTTATTTTGGTCGAATTTCGAACTTCAATTTTATCTAAATATGATATTTATAACAGATGAGATATGTGGAATCAGAGCAAAAAGCGATAGATAATAAGGTATGATGCTAACCGGTCTTTTTCGTTGATTGATAGGGATTGTAGATCTGAAGGTAGTGGAAGAACTCTCTTGGATATTTGCAGACGCTTCCCGAACAATCTGATAAGCGCATTGAAGATTTTATATTATTAGAATCAGTGGTAGAAGTGTAAATTGCTGGAAAGATTGGATAAATCTAGAATTTGAGAAAGAGGACAAAATCAAATATTTGTCGATTCATCTAGAAAAGAGTATCTGGAAAGCAAAGTCATACCTTTGTCAGGATAAGTGTATAGGTCTGTGTATATAAGAATTGGCTCGACTCCAGCCGACACACCAAAATAGCTTACAAATAGTAAAACGGCTTATGAATAGTTAACAGACGTTTTATATATAGGAAATATACTTAATATATATGATTTACAGTTGTGAGTACATTTCAGTGTAGTGCCATTGTCCATTATTTCATTTTCATTTTGTGGTTGATATAAAAGCACTGCGGTATCTATTTCTACAGTTCCATTAAAAAAAATTTCGCTGGACCAAAATTTGTAATCATTTAAATGAAAATACTACAACCATTGGTGTGACTAATGAACTTTTGTATTCATGAATTTTTTATTTAAAAAAAAAATTAAACAAACGAGACAAGCTATAGTTCCCCAACAGTGATTCAAAGTGGTAAAAGGTGCGAAATTCTAACAGAAAGCTCTTACTCTTCAACGAAATCTGATTTTTTCAATCGAAAACGATAGTTTTTTTTTATTTTGGTCGAATTTTCAAACTTCAATTTTATCTAAATATGATATTTATAACAGATGAGATATGTGGAATCAGAGCAAAAAGCGAAAGATAATAAGGTATGATGTTAACCGGTCTTTTTCGTTGATTGACAGGGATTGTAGATCTGAAGGTAGTGGAAGAACTCTCTTGGATATTTGCAGACGCTTCCCGAACAATCTGATAAGCGCATTGAAGATTTTATATTATTAGAATAAGTGGTAGAAGTGTAAATTGCTAGAAAGATTGGATAAATAATGTGTCCATTGATCCTGACCCGGCCCATATAAGTAACATCGTTCAAAAAACATAATGGATGTCATGAATATATTAATTACATAGAATGAAACTAAAATTACCATTTGTGATCACAATTGTAGTAGTTATCGTAATTCAGTAGTCAAACATGTAAATATTATTGTTGGAGATTTTTTATTGATTGAATAACATTGTTTATCAAATAAAGAACCACATTACAACGACATGAGCCTATTTTGGTCTATTATGAGGGTTTGCCTTTTTAAGCACACATTTGTCGTTAATTTGTAATATTATCTATATACCTGTAAATATTGTCCTAAATGGAGTAATTACAAAAAGGTTTGCCCCAATTACACAATCTAGAACTATATTACGTGAATGAGGACACATGCTCTATCTGGTATGAAATATAAAGATTTAACACTTTGTACAACACATTTGTCGTCAATTTTGTAAAATGGCTCATAAACTGGTACATGTTCTCTTAGACCTTGTAATTACAACAAACAAGACATTTATTACAATATTTTTAATCAGACGTCCTTATATTCGTAATAAGCGTTGTCAGAGATGAATTATTTTCTCAATGAGGAACATTACACAAGGTACCACCCAATTACACAATCGAGAACTATATTACGTGAACGAGGACACATGCTCTATTTGGTATGAAATATGAAGATTTACCACTTGTACAACACATTTGTCGTCAGTTTTGTAAAATGGTTCATAAACTGGTAGATGTTGTCTTAGACCTTGTAATTACCACAAACAAGACATTTATTACAATATTTTTAACCATTTGTCCCTCTATTCGTAATAAGAATTGTTTGAGATGTAAGTATTTTCTCAATGAGAATTTATGCATAAAATTTATGCATATGAAAAACACAACCAAGACACTTAAACATGGAACAAGTGCCTTTGACTCTTATGACAAAATCAATCTCAAGCATACAAGACCTCCAAACTGATTCTTGCTTTTCCTTCCCCTATGACCGTCCTTCTTTTTCAATATATATGAATAGGTGCCGTCCCAACACACAAACAAACAGATTTCTACCCTAATACCACTTCTACAAGGAAACAATCTTTTGTTTTAAAGATGGCCAATTAAAGACACCAAACCTAAAGTATTTAGGAAATCAATTACACCCTTTTACACACAGAAAAATATCTTCAAATAAATAAAAGATATTAAGTATTAACCCCAAAGATACTTTCCTAGACCAACACCTAATTTATGCATGTATGCATGGATGCATTTACCTGAGATTCTCTTAGATCAACTTGTAGGATACTTCAAGGTTTTGTATGGGAATGCCAACACACCAGAAATAGTTCTTGTACCTACAATCTCCCCCTTTGGCATTCCTATACAAAACAACCCTATACTAATCATACTCCCCCTCAATCGTTACAACAAATTCCAAAGGCATGATATTCCATAAGCATAATATTCCGTAAGCATGATATCCTTCCTGCAACACTTGTAAGCAAACCTTGTGAAAAGCAAGTAATAATCCACGAGTTAAACATATAATGAATAAGATCCCAATAAAAACATTCCAACGACAGATGTTTCCAAAGCACACATGCTAATGAACCATTGCCAATAAACCAACTAGAGATGTCTCAATTAAAGCATAGCAAAACTAGCAACAAAACACAAAACAAAACACTCACCACCAATTTCTCCCCCTTTTTGGATAGAATGCCAAAGGACTTATGCAGCGGAAGCAATGTCCAAGTATTAATACTCCCCCTAAGTGTGATCATGTGATGAGAGATGCAAGAATGAAATGCAAACACACAATGAGTGAGTTGTATCCAAATGCTAAGAACAGATTTAATTAGCATAGCTTTTCCAACAAGAGCAATACCACTTAACCATAAACAAGAGTGCAACAATATAAGTTCACACGAGTGAATTGATTACGACAATCACAAGGTAAGATAGAGGGTGAACGAGTATTCTATACCTCTTGTTGTGAAGAGTAAACATATCTCAAGATGGGGTGTGTAATATTTGTGGAAACCTGAAAAGAAAAACTCACATACGAAACAATTTGAAGCACATAATTTTTATTCCCCTTATAACACCGTGTGGGCATGATTTTGAATTTTTTCTTTTTGCCTTTCACACAAAGTAACATTTTTTCTCAAGAAGACTACGACCCATGTAACGAGTATTATGCTAGCAGCTCCCAAGTCAGATGACTTTAGGGTACTAGATGTAACAAGGACATCCCAAAGAGTACATCTACTCGAGTCAATAGTTTCACAATCCACCGGGGTGACCAAACCATTCTCGTTTCTTCCCAATCCTCATATCGTTTGTCACGACCGAGGCCTGTTTACTTTGGGAATAGCCTGGCCATGCTCCATAAATTTTTTTTTTTTTTAAAGGAGCAGCAAAAATAAGGAAATATTCCGTACAAGAGTATTGAGAATAGGTCAACCAACAAATATGACTTACCACCACTTAGAGTATGTGTGCATGTGAGGATTCAAGGTGATAGAGAATATGTTGTTCAAGCTCACAATTACAGAGTGATGCAAGAGTAAATTTAAAATGTGCTAGGCACCTCATTGCACACAGATTTAAGGAAAAGAGTACGGCCCTTGTCAATTTAAGTTCAAAATAATCTATCAGACACTCGGGGATACAAACCACCATTTCAATCCTGAATTTCCAGAAACTGAACCTAACAATGCAGAAACGTAAAGAAAATGCACATATACTATCATGAAGACATACAACATGAATGCATGCAAAATGAATCAAGCGAAGTGAGAGTATCAATACTTAGAGCATCCACCAACGGTGCCTCTAAGTGATTCAAATTGAGTTCTGTCTAACGGCCGGCCTAGTAAACGAATTAGCCAATTTGTGTTTAGTAGGAACGAAAGCAAGCTCAGGCATATTTTCAAGATTATCCGTATGAGCAGAAAAATAATTATTTGAACCTTTTTTAATCCAGATTTGCTTCTGCTTCAACTTCTGCTCTTTGGGGATTGCAATACGCTCTGCAATCCTGCGAATCAACTTCAGGTCCTCTTTTAGCTCAGCTTGCAGCGATGCAGTTGGGCTGATTTTTTATGCTTTTCTCTGATTTTGAGTGACCTTGCGAAGTACATTACACCTAGGACGTATGTGTCCCAATTTTTCGCAATAATGACAAGTGGGAATAAAGCTTTTAGAGTTATGAACATACCTGGGCTGACGCACAGACTTGTGACTGTCAGAACTTACCTGAGCACCTTTATGATGGGTTTGAAGGGCTAAATTTGCCTCTGATATTTTGGGCAACTTTGGACCAGAATCATTGTTATTTGAAGCTTGTGACTGATCCAATGAACTTTCACATTCCACACCTTTAACAACGGTTAAAGGCTTGTAAGACTCACCTTCATAACCTAAACCTTCTTTGTTGCAATGAGCTTTACCAAATCCAATCATCTTAGAGACCTTTTTAGACCTTATAGAAAACTTGTTGAAGCTTTCCTTGACTTTCAATAGCTCATCCTGCAATTTCTCATTTTCAAGGGTTAGTGAAATATTTAGAGTGGACTGAGTCTTGATTTCAACCTACAAAATTTTGATTTTGTTTCTAAGCTCATCATGCTCCTTGTCCCAATTTTGAGATTTGACCTCACCCTGCAAAACTTTAATCTTATCAACAAGGTCAGTATGTTCTTCTTCCCATTCTTTTAAAGAAGTATCAAATTTTTGCTCAATTTTCATCTTTTCCACGCTTAAAGATTCAATTTCTTCTTCAAGTTTGTTATTTTTTCGAAGAACAATTTTTGAAGCATTATACAATTGCTTACACTTTTCATTTGTTTCTTCATCAAGAGTATCATCTTCCAAGTCAGAACCATCAGAAAAATCAATATTAAGAGAGGAAGTAAGAGCAAGATTTACCTCTTCATTCTCAGATTGAGAGCCTTCATCACTATCACTCCATGTGGATTTTAAAGCCTTGTTACCATGTGAATTATATTTCTTGTTGCCACAATTGGCAGCAAGATGTCCAATTCCACCACACTCAAAGCATTTAGGTTTGTTAGGAAAAATTTTCGATGAGTTTCCAGAAAAGTTTTTGTTTTTTAAAAGTTTTTGAACTCTTTAGTCAACAAAGCTAAATCCACAGAATCATCAACAATATAATCTTTCTTTTTAACAGAAGAGAAAGCAACATTTTTTACCTTTTTCTCGGGCTTGATCCTCATCTCAAAGGTTTTGAGATTACCTATCAATTCGTCAAGAGAATAGGTGTCCAGGTCTTGAGTCTCCTCTATAGCTGTCTGTTTGGATTGAAACTTTGATGAAAGAGACCTAAGAATTTTCTTGACAATCTGATGCTCTTCAAAAGGATCAACAAGACTGTGACACTGACTTGTCACGTTCATAAGACGAGCATGAAAGTCATCTATTGATTCATCCTCCCCCATTTGCATGTTCTCAAACTCCAAGACAAGTCTCTGAAGCTTCTGACCTCTAACCTTTTTATTTCATTCATAAGTGACCTGAAGAAGATCCGATGCTTGTTTAGCCGTGTCACAATGGCTGATTCTCACCCTCTCTTTCTTGGATAAAGTTGTGTATAAGGAATTCCGTGCCTTGAAATCATAACTTCTATTCCGAACCTCCTCTATAGTCCATTCCTTCCTAGGCTTAAGAACTCTTGCAGATGCCCTTTCTACTTTCTTTGAGTCTTCAACCTTGGTTGGGTGTTCCCATCCAGTCTCAACTATATTCCACATATTTTCATCCTGAGAGTAGAGGAATGCCCTCATCATGATCTTCCATTGTGAGTAATCTTCACCATCAAACAAAGGGGGGCAATTTATCGAACTGGAGGCTCTGTTATATTCACTTTCCATCATTTCCTCGAATCTACTAAAAAGCTTTAGAACCTGCTCTGATACCAAGTGAAAATACAAGGATGAAACGTTTTTCTGGAAAATGTGGATTGCAAGGCACGTATCAATCCTTACTAGGCAGAAACCAAAAATAATAAACAGAACACTAGATTTTTGGTTACGCAGTGAAAACCTCAAACATGAGATTAAAAACACTGCGGGGCTCTTACTCTTGAGAACCCAAAATAAGAATTAACTTTTGATGAAGGATATGTTCTTTACAAAACACATATAGCTCTCTACGCGGCTACAATCTCTAGACTCACTAGAGTGGTGCTTGTCTTGAATCTTGACCTTCTTCTTCACTTGAACGATCGCCAAATATCGCTCTTCTTTCTTCACAGCCTCTCTACTGATCTCAAGAGAATTTATGCATATGAAAAACACGACCAAGACACTTAAACATGGAACAAGGGCCTTTGACTCTTATGACAAAATCAATCTCAAGCATACAAGACCTCCAAACTGATTCTTGCTTTTCCTTCCCGTATGACCGTCCCTCTTTTTCAATATATATGAATAGGTGCCCTCCCAACACACAAACAAATAGATTTCTACCCTAATACCACTTCTACAAGGAAACAATCTTTTGTTTTAAAGATGGCCAATTAAAGACACCAAACCTAAAATATTTAGGAAATCAATTACACCTTTTTGCACACAGAAAAATATCTTCAAATAAATAAAAGATATTAAACCCATTAACCCCAAAGATACCTTCCTAGACCAACACCTAATTTATGCATGCACATGCATTTACCTGAGATTCTCTTAGATCAGCTTGTAGGATACTTCAAGGTTTTGTATGGGAATGCCAACACACCATAAATAGTTCTTGTACCTACAAAATGCCCGGCCATTAACTCCAGAAGAGGTGATATTGTCTTTTTCTTAATTTTTTTTTGGCTATGTGGTCCAGAAACTTGTTCTGATGTTGGACATCAAGAATATAACATCATCCCGGATGGATATTACTTAGTATCATTTTTTTTTTTTGAAAGGTTACTTAGTATCATTATCTTGTTATGTTTTGCTTTCCATTTTGTCATAGCAGGCCATAGATGCTATTTCCTCTTCATAAGTATGACCATTTTCTATGCAGGTCGGTCTTATTTTACGCGCAATGGAATTTAACAATTCTACCAGGATATACCTAGCTGCTGGTGAACTATTTGGTGGGGAGAGATTCATGAAACCATTCCGCGTTTTGTTCCCTCACCTTGAGAACCACAGTTCTGTGGAACACTCAGATGAGCTACCAGAGAACGCCCAGGGATTAATAGGGTCTGCAGTGGATTACATGGTTTGTCTCCTCTCTGATATTTTTATGCCTACATATGATGAACCTAGCAACTTTGCCATGCAAACAATCTCCTTGGACACCGCCTCTATTATGGTTTCCGGACCACAATTAGACCTGATAGAAAAGCCCTTGCTCTAATCTTCATTGATCGCGACTTCGCGAGAAAGGACGAAAAGCAGGTTTTGAAGAAGCTGTTAGGCAAGTGATGCTCAAAACAAACCTCGGCGGCCCTCACAAGCGGATCTCACCTGAGTCTTTCTATACAAATTCTTGGCCAGAATGCTCCTGCCAAACATCTCCAAAGAATCCGGTGTTAGATCAAATATGGACTTAACACATATCTGATTAAAGTAATTGATGATTAGCTAAATGTCAAACCTAGTTTAACATGGATACAAACTATAAATCAATACTAGTAGCTTAATGAAGCAGTGTATCAATTCATTAAGGATAGTAATCCATTGCTTAGTCTACAAGAAAGGCTACAAGATGTGATACGTACATTAAGAATCTAACTAGGGAACCTAATGCGATAAAGAATGCTTTAATGGGAAGCTTCTTGAGGGTTAAGTCACCTATATATATATGGATGAATTGGTCACTGTTGCCACCACGATTATTGCATTAGTTCTGTCCATTGAGAAGCAAGGTTGGTAAGCAACAGAAGACTATATTCTTGTGATCAGAGTTTGCAGCTGCATAAGATGGAATCCATGCCAGTGATTGCTGAAGGTAAGCGTTGATCCCTTGTGTGATTGTTGTGCATATGTTGTGAGCATGTAATTATGGTTTTACATCCGGCAGATAAATGTCCACCAGATAATGTTTTGGAAATTCTGAACAGCCAGTTAAGTCAAGAGAACGATGATCCGGAATCAAATTCAACATCTGTTAGAGAAAGATGATACAACAGCTTGAGGATTTGTAGTTGCTGATAGCTCCTTCCCCATACTATAGATTATTGAACCCCTTTGTGCCTGAACGATAAGGAATGGGTTTCTACAATCATGCTCTGGCTTTCAGGTGATCATTGGATTCGTGCTTTGGACACTGATACATTTTGACGTTCTTCTAGATCAAACAAGTGATGGTTTTTCAGTAAATTCTGATTTTCTGGTTTCATCTTTTGGTAATTTGAAACAGGCTCCATCTTGGGCATTTGGAGGCAGGGTTCAGCTTATCTCGGGGTATCACTGTGCTTCACAGCATGGACAAAGAGAAGGGCAAGTTGACGATATTTGATCGACTTCTTTGTATAATGATCATCTTATAGTATTACTTCAAGTTACCAAAATCCACTATTAGATTATTACTTGGTATACTCATTCTAGATTCGACACGCATTGTATTATTGTCTTCATTAAATTTCTCGAAAATCTAAGTTGATTTCTAAAATTGTTAGAATGATGATTTGAGGGGAGAGTAGGTGACCCAGTTATTCTATAGAGAGGATCAAATTTAGATCAATGACTGATGTTGATATATTAAATGATGAAGTTCTATTCTTGTGCTTAATTTACTGTTTCCATTGTTCATAATTACTGCTCACAGACTTTGAATTCAAACTTTCAAAGAATAAAACATCACTGAAAATCAACAGACATTGATTAGTAAACCAAACTATACAGAGCAAGTTTGCTGATTAGTTTTGGTATTGTCCTCAGGTCTCAGGAGTGAGTAAATCTCTCCCGTTATCAATTCATTTAAAACCTTAAACCCGATTAAACCTTCTCCCATTGGCAGCTGTACAGGCCCAATAGGCCCAATAACAAGTCCTGCGTGTAAGCCACGCAATTATTTCCTCGTATTCACAGGGAATTTCCCTTTTTTATTATTATTTTAATACCTTCGTTACTGGATCAGGAGATTCTCCAAATCTATAAATACGGGAACGCGTCCCCATTTTTACCTCTACTTCTCTCACTCTTCTCAATCTCTCTCTTTCTCTCGGTCTCTTTTAGGGTTTATACGAGAGGCTCTGCAGATCTCAGATTCAGATCGATGGATTTGAGGTCTGAAATCGATCGCTGTTCTCGCAAGCGCAAGGAGAGCAATCTCCGACGCGTCGTTGAGACCTCGGAAGGAAATCTCCGCATCTTCGCTCTCGCTTCCTCCTCCTCTGACCACGACGACGGAGACAACGGCGGCTCCAGAAAACGCATGAGGCGAGACCGCGGCTGCAACGCCGTCGTTTCATCCACCAAGCTCGCCGTTGTTTCATCCACCAAGCTCGCCGTGGAGCCCACCAGACCCGTCAGATCCGCCGTGAAACCCTATGACGACGGTGGGGATCTGAATATCGGGGAGTTCGAGAAACACACAAAGGGCATCGGCATGAAATTGCTGATGAAGATGGGCTATAATGGAGGCGGACTGGGGAAGAACGAGAAAGGTATTGTGAGCCCAATTGAAGCCGAATTGAGGCCCAAAAATGAAGGTCTTGGTTTTGATTACAAGGAGGGGACTAAGCTGCGGCGGCGTCCCACATCGTTTGTGAAAGCCAAGGTGGTGCACAAAAGTGTCGCTGGTGGTGACAAAGATCACAAGAAGACCAAAACAGAAACAGCCAAAAAACCAAGCAGCCTAAACACTAGTACAGTGGAAGGACACAAGCCCAACGAGCAGCCTAATGAGGCAATTACCAGTGCCGCCGGGATGGGGAAGAAGACGAGTACAAAAGGTGTCGATTTGCTGGAAAAGGTGATGGCTGATATGAGAAGACCTCTTGATGGAATCTTGACCGACTTTGAGAATTTGAGTTTGAAAGATATAACCTCCAGGTGCATCTTAGCTATGTAAAAACAGAACAATGTTCAGTTCTAAAGTTTAAGGTTACTGGACTTGAAATTGTCTAGTGCAAAAGGTCCGATATGTGGACTTCGAAATTTTGAAGTGTAATTAAGCTATGGAATGTATATACTGAATATATGTGATTTAGAGTTGCGAGTACATTTCAGCCATTGTCCATTGTTTCATTTTGATTTTGTGGTTCATATAAAAGCACTGCGGTATACACTTCCACAGTTCCATTCAAAATTTTTGAACACTTGGATTTTAAAACAAATGAATAAATTACATCACGAAATTTCCTACTTATAACTTGATTTTAAGAGCTATAAAATCCCTAGTGTTATAAAAAATAAAAAATAAAAAATTATAAAAACTATACCATGTAATTCATATGTACTATCTAATTGAAAAGAAAGAACTACAAATACTTCCATAATTAAGGCAATTCCACCTCCCCTCCACCTCCAAAACTTGCATCTATCCACATTTAATACTAGCATATTGGAATAAATCACAAATAGTATCCTAACTATGGATGATTCTACATTTTAGTACCTGTTGACAACGAAAAAAAGAAGGTGAAAATTATATGTACATATCTATATATGTTTGGATATATGAATCCTCTTAATGAAATGATGAGATAAGACCCAGCTATTGTGGTGAGAAGAAGAATTACGAGTGAATAACTTCAAGTGGTCTTCTTTCGATCATAATCAAGAGTTCAACTTCTAGTGGGTCTCATTTCAAAAAGAAAGGACTCCAGCTTTGAGATTAACAAGGAGAAGTCAAACCTTGTTGAAAATTTAAGGTGGGTCAATTACAAATCTTGCATTTGAAAGTAAGCCTGATCATCCAAATATTTCAAATACATTTTGGCTTATCCACCGAATGTGATTAGCTCCACCTCTTGGAAATTCAAGATAAGAATTGTGGCAACTCATAAGTCAGCCACGTTGGAAAGAAAGAAGTCAGCAAGCTCAATCTTCATGCGGAGATATGGGGACTGTTTCTCAAGTTTCAATTCACATTCAAAAATTTATCTCAAGCTGACCGGAGCTGCCTATATAAAGACACGTTCTCTACAAGAAACGGGGAGAATCTAAAAAAAAAACAGGGATAGTAGAAAGACTAGAGAGCAAAAAAAAAAAAAAAGACGAAAGCTCTGCTACATTAAAGAGCAAGAGCCATCAACATTGAGGCACCCAAGAGAGAGGAGAGTAGAAAGGAGAGAGTTCGCACAATGCTGAAGCTCTACAACATTCCATCCTTAAAGCTTTCCAGGAGAAGCCAGACGGAGAACCACGTTGTAGTAGAAAAAGCTTCATAAATCACAGGTATATGATTATAATTATCACTTGAAATTACTGAACTTTCTCTTTCATGATGCAGACGTTACTAAGTGTCATCTTTAACGTCACCACAAATACAACAATCGATGAGCATGGCCAAAATCTCGCTGGAGTGTCTGTTGCTGCTCTCACCCTCATATTCTCCTGTTGATGACTAAGGCAATTACCACATCAGTGACAACCGAGTCATCAAGCTAGCTGCTGCCCATAGTAGTCTCTCTGACACAAATAAAAGCCACAACGTGGTGGTGTCTTTCTTTCTTTCTTTCGGTGTCTATATGGTGGTGCGTCCTGCGTATAGGCGGCGAAGGCAAAGTGAGCTAGACTAAACACGGTGGTGTCTTTGTTTCTTTCGGTGTCTATATGGCGGTGCGTTCTGCGTATAGGCGCAAGAGGCAAAGTGAGCTAGACAAAGCATGGTGATTCCTTTCTTTCGATGTCTATATGGCAGTGCATCCTGCGTATAGGCGGTGAAAGCAAAGTGAATTAAACCTAACATGGTGGGTGGTGCCTCCCCCTCAAAGCACATGAAGCCCACGAGCAGTATGATCACCAACGAAGGCCAAGCATATGCAGCAATCAACAAAGCCGCAGCAACGCCGCGATCAATAAAGCCATAACTTGATTGTCTACTAGAAGTCTAGAATGATGCCAAGTGTCGTCTGTCATCACAAAAAAATAAAATGGAGACTCAATTCGACAAGATATCCATCAAATAGAATGGTACATGGGTCTTGGAAAGTTGCTAAAATAAAAGTCAACGACGTGAATTAATGGAACAACATTTGTTTTTGAGCTCAATGACGAGATTGCATGCAGAAACATGTGTATAGCACAAAATATAAAGTCATGCATTGTCCAGCTTTTAATATGTTGGAAGAGTTGAAACTTTGAATGCTATTCTGGCATGGGCAGCGCAGAGAAAAAAAAAATGATAAAAGCCTTTTCTTGCCAACACCCAGAAGCCATTATGTCTAGCATGCATCAAGGATTGAACAAGTATAATCAATCCTAAATCCTAAGAAAGATATGCGAGACTACCTCCTAAAGCTACATGGGTCGACACTTCTCAAAATTGTACCTACATTTGTCCTTCTTGCTAGAGTGAACAAACCTTAAAATGCAAGCAGGAGGCATAAAATAATCAAAGGCAGATAATGGTGTTGAGCTCTCTCATAGTCCCATATGTACAGAGAGTTTAGAAGGTGTCCAAGTCAACTCTACACCTACTTCAAAGTTCCGGGCTTTTTTTTTTTTTGACAAGACAAAGTTCCGGGCTTAATCAAGATTACATTTCAACTACAACTTCATTCACTATTTTCTTCTCCTACCATCCAATCTTTCAGCGGCAACCCCGCATCCAAGTGAAGCATCAACAGCAGATAATGATGATACATTTGAAGAACTTATGTAGGGTAATGCCAGCTTTTGCTCAAAACTTTTATTTTTGAAATATGTAGACATATAAGTATGGTTAAAACACCAACTTTTGTAACGTAAAAGTGCCTATGTAAAATGATAATATTTTTAATTAAAGTTTCTTAGCTTATGATTGTGAGTATGTACAAATTTAAGAAATAAAACAAGCAAACCCGCAGCATCGCACCAGGAGTATACCTAGTTAACTATACAAAAGCTCGATGATGTAGGACGAGAATGGGCTTGGTTTAGCCGGAAAGTTAGAAAAATAAAGAAGCGGCGTAGAATCAAGAAGAGTGATTGGAAAATAGGTAACTCACGCATAATGAGGTTATTAGCTGCTGGAATATTCAAGAAGATTAGGTTTTGGACTTTTCGGGTTTCTCGTGCGAAAAGTCAGATTCTGAATTGTGAATCAGATTGGAGTAAATTTTGGCCAGAATGTCCGTTTGAGATGCATGATACCTTTCCGGAATGGGAACGACGAGATCTTCAAGACTCACTTTAGTGAGCTCTATCAAATTTAGGCCAAAAGTTAGTCAAATCTGATTCAAAATCAAAACCTGACTTTTTGTACGAGTAACTCGAAAGGTCCAAAACCAAATCTTCTTGAATATTCCAGCGGCTAATAATCTCATTACGCGTGAGTTACCATTTTCCAATCACTCTTCTTGATTCTACGCCGCTTCTTTATTTTTCTAACTTTCCGGCTAAACCAAGCACATTCTCGTCCTACATCACTCGACCTCCCATCATGAACTTTTCCGAATTTGGCCTCACCTACACGTTTGTCTCTTCGGCCATTCCATTCTCTTTTCTTTCATTTTGGGTCTCTTGGTTGGTTTCGTCACAGAGAGCAGCTCAGTGAGTGAGAAAAAGAGATAAGAGAGGCGACAGCGATTTCAACTATGTTGTTGGTGTGTTCCTTTTTGAAGTTGAGTTTGGTAATTTTTCTTTGTTTGATTGGTGATGTGGTTTTGAAAATTCAATATGGGCAAAGGAGAAGATTGGCAAGAAAGGTATGGATCACGAGCTGTTTAGTCTGTTTCGTTTCAAAGATGTATTTTTGGTTGGTATAGTTGTGTGATTTTGTTTGATTGCTGGAATTAGGAATGAGATGTGTAAATTGAAAAGTTGATTTGACATTTCTCAAAAGAATAATGTGTTTGTATAGTGTGGAAGAAAATGTTTTGAACCTGGAATCTGACAAGGATGAAATGTATGAACTCAAGAATTGGTTTGGAATTTCCCACTGAGAACAATGCGTTTATATAGTGAGGGAAGTTTTGAACTTGGAGTCTGTTAACAAATGTGATGTAATTTTGAAAATTCAATATGGGCAGTGCTTAATTAAACTGGGTGATTTGTGTTGAAGATTTTTAATTTGTTGTTCTGTGGCTTATTTGGGGATTTGTAAGATATCGGTGGTCTTGAGCCATATGCTTGGGGAAAGACAATTGTTGTGGTACTGGAATGACGAAGCACAGAATATTTGTAGGCGTTTTAATCGGTTTCTCATACAAATGCTAATTATGTTCACTGCCTAGCACATAGAGTATAGTTATATATTTCTTGATTTTAACTTTTATAATTTCTGTGCAGTTCCAAACAAAGGGAATGGGCTTGATTTGGAGAAATACTCATGGATCCAGAGTTTGCAAGAGGTTAATATAAGGATTCCAGTGCCTGCTGGAACTAAATCAAGGGATATTGTATAATATTTATGAGGCAAAGAACCGTCTGAAGTTTGGACTGAAGAGTCAGCCTCTTATAATTGATGTAAGTCTGCTGGTTTATTATTCATATCATTACTATGCCATATAACACAAACAACTAGATGTAATATGAAAGCATAGAGTTAACTTCATGGTAAAATTTTAAGAGGCAGAATGGAAGATTTAGTCTGCCATATAACAAATCTGCATTGTCGATGCTGTAATTTGTCTGTTTTGGTCTGTTATTGAGAATTTTCATTTCCTCAGCTGAATGCCGATTTACTAAGGCCTGGGACATCTGCATTTGCAGAATGGTAGATTCTGAATTCAATTAATCTTTGATTTCAACCATGTGTGTGATTTTTCTTTTCTTTTGTAGACTTTTTTTCTTTAAGCTCAGGAATACATTTATTTTAATTGCATTGATTGAATCTTTTTCCCTGAAAATAGTATGTCTGTCAGTTTGAGTGGATGATGCACCGATTCTTTTGATAATACAAAATTCAATTATATATTCAAACTTTTGGTTACTGAGTGTGTTCAAGTTACAGAATGTAACATAGATGTTGTATAGATAGATTGATAAGAAGTATTGACTTGCAGGTGTATCTTCATAGGATATTGGAGTTGAAGTAAATGTCAAATTTTTTACTTGAAACTTTGCTCTTACATGATAAAATCAAATTCCGAATATAAGAACAAAAAGGTAAGCACACCGATATTGTGATTTTGTTGAGATGTACTCTACCGACATCAGATTCAATAAAAACGTGATGGGACTCTCTGGTTTGTCTGTTAAGAGTAGATATTGTTGGTAACATATATAGGTCTCAGTTTTATTAATTGCTGCTGTTCCAACTTGGCTTATTGTTTCTATTTGCTGGTGTTTGTAAGAGGGGTGTTATTTTGAAAATAGGTTCCTTATTTTGAAAACAGGCTTTCTTATTCTTTCAAGGGCAAAACCTTGGTGATATTTTCATTCAATTTCTGGTCTGAACCAAAACTTAGCAACTAGCTTTCATTGTCTAACAATGGCATTTAGTTCTAACAACAAAACTATGAACTGGGTTTGTTTGCATTTGCTTCTTCTACCGATATTCTCGGCAAATGCAGTTCACTGTGGCACACTGGTCAAGTCTCTTTCATGATTCGATGGTGAACTTCCTTTCAAGCTCTCCACTAGGTAAGTGTAATTTTGTAAGATGGGTTTCTTTGGAGTCATAAGATTTAGGTTTTTGGGTTGCTTGCATTTACCTAATTACTTATCTTCTCATCTTACAATTACATTTACTTTCAGAAGGTATACGACTGTTAACGGACCAGAGATGTTTTACTACTTTATTGAGTCAAAGGGAGACCCCAAAGTAGACCCTTTGTTGCTTTGATACAGTAGAGGCCATGGTTATTCTGCTTTCAGTGGCCTTATTTATTAAAATGGTACTGTCCTTTTCATCCTAACGGACAAAATTCACATACGAGTAACTGTAATTGCTAAGGAAGAAAAAAAGAAATGACTCCTGGTTTAAATTTTGTACAGGTCCTTTGGATTTCAACTTTACAGAGTATGATGGAGGTATACCAAAAACTTTTACTACCCATACTCATGGACAAGGGTTAGTATCTTCTCACTTTCGTTAAGCTTCTGTTTTATTGATCTTAGTTTTCTGACAAAATTGATATTTGTAGCAAATTTTCAGACTGTAAGCACATTGTTTATAGATGCACCTGTTGCCACTGGTTTCTTCTATGCAATTGATGCAAAAGAATATGCTACCTCCGATACAAAAACAGCATCACAGGTTTCCTCCTTTTTCCAATCAGTAATGCTTTGTATTCACAAAAACCATACACTTAACATCCTAAAATCAAAGAAAAATGCAGACATAGTTATTCATCATGTGGTTTCTTTTGGTTGTAATGCAGTGGTCTCTCAAGCTTCAAATTATTTGTTGGGGCTGATTCGTATGCCATTGTCGTTAAACATATTATAGTTGGTACAAACTTACTAAACAATTAACATTCAGATCAAATTAATCAAGCAACATTAATTGGGATCTTGAATTTAAAGGTGAATAATTGTTTCAGGTAATGATGCTGGAGCATCACCACGCCTCAATCTCAAGGTAAAGTGACTATCTTTTATTTCAAACATTGACGCATCATGATTTTCTTTTCAACATAGTTCCCTCTCCTCTATTCCTAACTTCCTACCATGTGGCCTGTAGTCCTATTAAATCATGTCAATCTGAGATTTCTAATGAGCAATTTGCAAAAGCATTCAATCCTTCACTCCACTTGAGAAAGATGCAGTGACATGAAGAAAGATGCAGCAGACATGAAGAAATCAACTGGACACATCAGAGGAGTTAATGTAAAATAGTTGGTTTTAAGTTCTAACTACAACCATAGAACACTTTTGCTAAGCCTAATTATTTTTTTGCAATATGTATGTATCTGGTTAACATACCAGATTTTGGAATCTATAGAAGATATTTTGGTTACTTGTATAAAGTTTCGAATGTTCGTATTTGCTGTAGTTAAACATATAACATACCCGCGACATAGCATGGGGTTGATTTCTAGTGTTGTTTATTGTTCAACAAAGTAATGTTTGTTTATTCACATAAGATCATGTTCCATCTACCACCTATACTAGATGTCAATATAGATGGTCATAATGAGCAGAGGTTCGATCCCTGTAACTTTAGAAGGCGGAACAGCCTGACAAAGCTCGTTGATTCCCACCTCATATTCTCAGTTCCTATTTACAATCCAGCAAGGTCCTATATGTTCAAGTTCCAAATTTGAAGGGTCTAATAAATTTTGCTGTATAAAAAGAAGGATTTACAGTCATTGGGAGTTACCATTGTTTTTAAGGATTAGCTCTTCTGGTATCCTCAAATATATTTCCCTTTGTTTTAAGGTATTAGGGTGGCTATTTATCAGTTGATGTTACAGGGTTTCCCTCTGTGATATGATCAGTTCTATGTTGCTTCAGTGTAGACTATTTCTTTATAATTTGAGGGATAGTCAAGATTGGTAGACGTAGCAACTGATGGCCTCTACTGTCTAGCAATCCAAGTACAAAATCATCAAACAGAATCCTAATCCAATTTGAGAGCCACTGGCATTTATGAAAGTAGTTATTCTACTAGAGCCTCAAGATCAGAACCAGTGCACTAGTCATATTGATCATTGATTCCTTTAAATCTAATGTGCTGCTAGCAGCCTTCTACAGTATTATCATACATATTTAGAATGTTTTCACTTGGTTCTGATTGATGTCAGACGACTCAGACTAATCCCTACATAATTCATAGTACAGAGCAAAAACTTCCTAAAAGCAAAGGCAAATGGTGAAATACCAGATTACACAAGGAGGCAATGTTGTTCCCTCCAAAGCTTCTAACAATACTTGAGTTGCTCCAAACCAAGGCCATAGTATCAATTGGAGCTCTCATAGGCCAAGGACCAAGAGATTGCATGAATGGTAAGACAGAAGGTTCCACAAGGCCACAAATGCTACAAGACTTTTGTTTCACAGAGTGGCGCTTATCCAAACTGCAGAGGGAAGCTTGTTCTCAAACCGGCCAAAGTTGCAACACTTTCCCAAGAGCCGAATTAACCGATTTGAAAACTGTGGTAGGCACCAGAGATCATGAACTGGGTGCTCCAATTCCTTCATCTTTGGACCTAAAAATTTGATGTAACAGAAGAGAGGAGTCAGAATACTGGGTTTCATATGAGATAAATGAACGGTGTCATTGTGTGAGGTGTGAATTTACATAATGTTGTTGTACTACAAAGTGCAACAATGAAGTCTCCCACATTGCTTAATGATACAGGAAAATCACAGCGGAAGAACTCAGCTCTCTAAGAGTTGAGTTTTTGTTAGATTCTGCTCGCCACTCCAAGGAATCCACCAAGAAGATAAGAGCGAAACTCGCCACTCTAGGAATCCACCTAAGAGATAAGAGTTTGAATACAAATGGGAAGAACTTCTTCTCCAATTTGAATATTATTTCTGATAATGATCAAGTCTGCTTACAATTGAAAAGAGAACTGTCTTTTATAGCATGAGAGAAGGAAAACAGAAAGACTAATTATTCAAACTAGAAACTAAAGATAGCTATATTTAGCTATTGACTGCAGCTTCACCAAGGTTCCTTAATTCCAAGGTCTGGGAACTCCATATCTGAATTAAATGTTCCTTGGAACTCAGTTCTTTCAATCAATGCGGCTAATCGTCTGTGATGTCCAGATTCAAAGTCTTCCTCGTTATCAGAGAGACTCCTCGAAATGCCAAATGATTAAATGGAGTTACCCCCCCCCCCTATGCACTACATCACTTAATGCTATTGAGAATAATAAATGGAACAATTAACTACTGATACGGGAGAAAAAAAGAAAAAAAACAGAAGATGTTGAATTAAACTTCAGAAACAAAAATTGCAGCTTCAAAACAATGACTGATAATGATAGCTGAGCGAAACTGGTCTTCTCACTTGTAATGTTTGATTTGCTCAACTTAAATGGCAACATTTCTTCATTACTTTAAACCATGCATTTGAATTTCAACACAGTTTGCATGATCTTTAAATTATTTGTAATGGAAATCTGGAATTGATGCTAGATGTAATTATTTATGACAGGCTATGGTTCTATTTGCAGGTTAGGAAAGTAAGGAAACTAAAAATGCTGCAGGTTTGCAACAATCCCATACCATTACTTAGAATCAATATTTCATAACTTTAAACAAGGGTAAGTACCACATATCCAGGGAGAAGGAACTATTTCAAAAAATTAGTTAGGATTGAAAATAAACCAGTTGCATACAAGTGAAGCACAGAAATACTGAAATCAAGAATAGTTATATTCTCAATTCTGGTAACTGCTCATTTGTTATGATTAGATGGAAGTGTACTGTATTAGGATTGAACTCATGGTTACCATTATCTTCAATGAAATGAATAAATTACCATGCAAAGGTAAAGAGAACTAAACTACCTGTACCAGGTCTGTGTCCATCGCACATCATCAGTTGTTCTTCCATTTTGAGTACGATAAAGTGTGCCTGTGAAGAGTTGAAAATTATTACAGAACAATGGTAATTACCAGCCATCGGGAAAAAATATAGCAAGTTAATCGATCTTATATTAGTCTAAACCTGGAAGGGAAGAGAAGGTAGTGATCTGAAGAGCTTACATTAGGAATTGTTGTACTTCATAACTTGAATGAAAGTAATCCGCAAAAATGGAATATTCTCACACCTCAAGGCAATGTTTCCCCTGAAACTTGGACCGACGAATATCCTGTTCTGCTAGATTAGTGAGGATTCTCATAGCTTTAATTATTGCAGACCTGAGTTCAATTTTCAAAAAGAGATTTAGTTTAGTGCTGAGGAAAAAAAGAAATGAGACAAGGATAAACAAGTTTGCTTCATTTCAAAAATGCTTCAAACTGATTTTCCACAACAGGCAATGGCACAAAAACTATGTTGAATTGTTCTGTTAGAATGAAAAAAAAAAAAAAAAGAGAGAGAGAGAGAGAGCAACACATAAGATGTGGAGGTGATAGGATATGAATTAGCATTTGGCATATGTACAAATGATTGGAATACAACTAATCTAGTACAACTGGGACACCCCTCAGCATAATATTGCATATATAGGTGGTAAAAGCCACAAATTTCCAGCTGCATTATTAATTTGGTGAGGTCCTTAATAGATTCTAGTCTCTAACATTGATGTTGGACAATATCGATCTGTATCCTCCATGACAGAATAAAATTTGTATGATTAGATCAAATGATTATCTGGTGCACTATGTTTAATCAAAATGAGCAAATAAACCATACAGTACAGGGGAAAAGTAATTGAACCATTAAATGAAAGAATAAAACTGAGTGTAAGAAGAAGAGACTTAATTTAAGGAGAAAATTCAGGCAACTGGAACTGTCTGGAATTGAAATTTATTGGTGGTATGTTACGCACCTACATATATTATTCTCTTGATATGTGACAAACTGTTGGGCCTTGCATAGCTTCAATCGAGCGCTGAGTTAAGAAAGAAATATGAAAAATGAGACATAACAATCAATATGAGTTGTTAAATGGAAAAGGTTAAATAAATAGCGTTTGATCAAAAAGTTGCATACTTGAGATAGTTGGGATATGAGCAATCTTGGGCCATTCAGGGCCTGTGTCCTTGGTGCAATTTTCCTTGAGGAGAGGACATCGCTCAATAGAGAGCCTCTTCAATTTGGTGAGGCGTTGCATAGCTTGGAGTGTAGGTAGATACTTGAGATTCTCACAATCCCAAATATACAGATTCTCAAGAGATGTGAGATTTCCCAACCACTCAGGAAGAGCATCCACTCCGCTGAATTCTCGTATATACAAAGTGTTTAGACAAGTCAAGTGCTGAATTTGCTGGGGCAGAGACTTTAGCTTAGGCCACCCTATCAAGTGTAACGTTTCAAGTTGTGAATGTGGTGGAAGCTGAAACTCAGGGAAGGAATGGAGCTCCTCCCAGAAACTGCCAATAACCAGTTTCTTCAATCGGGTGAGGCAGTGAAACCCTGTCGGCAGATATTTTAATTTCCCACAATGCCGTATTATCAACTCACGGAGACATGGGAAGCCCTGTAAATCTACTGGAACAATAGATTGTAGATTATTGCAATTCCCTATACACAACTCCTCAAGTAGAAGACTTGACGACGGCATTGAAATGGATGTCAATTCCTCACAATTAAGAACAGTCAAACTGCGGAGGACGCCTGATGAGACTGAAATGGATGGTGCTAGACTAGAGCAGCCATGTATAAACAAATCCTCAAGAGAGAGGAGCCCGCTTAGTGGTAGACTTGATAATCCCGTACAATTTGTAATCGACAATTGACGGAGAGATGATGGCATTTCCTGTGTGATGGGAAATATTGATGTTATATTAGGACAATCTATAAGCTTCAAAGAGGTGCAGCGTAGGAGGAGCCCACTAGGTAGGCTTGATAATCGATCACACTCTCCAATCTCCAACTCTAGAGATGCAATGTCCCCCTGTGTAGTTGGAAGTGATGTTAGATTAGGACAGCCCCGAATAACCAATTTTTGAATAGAGGTGCAGCAATCGGGCCCAATCAGTAGGCTTGACAATCCAATACAACCGCTTATGATCAATTCACGGAGAGAAGCAATGCCCTGTGTGATCCGAATTGACTCCAGGCTGGGACAATTAATTATACTCATATGCTCAACAAGAGGGAACGAGTCTAGACCATCAGCTCCCACACGTTTTAGGTTATCCATCCTGCAAATCTCGACATGTCTAAGATTAGGAAGTTGACCCAGTGCTGGAACTCCTTCACAATTGGGGCAGTCGTATAATTTAATCTTCTTCAAGTTGTTGAGACACATCACCCATGACGGAAATCTGGCACCCCTGAATCCTTTAATCTGCAGCCTTTGCAAATTAGTATCTGGCCGGAGGCCTTCTAGTACATGTTCATGTTCATCATTAATGCCGCTACTATCCGATCCTTGCTCATTGTTGCCGTCTCTTGTCCATTTAAATGTTAGCTCGCATACATCTCTCTTCTCCTCCAATTTTGCCTTCTTCGCTTCTTCTTCACTCTTCACATGTTCTAGATTCTTAATAATTAGTTGGCCTCTCAATTGCTTCAGGCCACCTAATTCTCCAATTCCAGGTCCCAACTCCTTGTCCACTCTGAAGTAAGGTAATGTTCTAAGATTGGACAATTGCCCCAATATCCCAGCTGGAATCTCAATTTGCTTATCAAAATAAACATGTCTCAAGTTGATCAAGTTTTTCATTTCCTGTGGCAACTTTTTGAGATATCTAGCACGATGCATTCTCAGTGTTTGAAGGTTATAGAGCTTGCCAATAGATTTTGGGAGTGCCTCGATTCTTGTGTAGGAAATGTCTAGATACCTCAAATGCTTCAACTTGCCAATTGAATTCGGCAACTCCTCTATACCTGCCTCTTCTAAATCTAAGACACGTAAAGCTCTCAACTTTAGAAAAATGGTACTGGGGACTTGATCACTCATAAATAGAGAGCGCAATCTTGCCATACTTGACTCTGACATTCTTTCTCGTGTTGAAGTAGGAACTTGTGAAACATGTCGAATCTCAGATGTATCGTGATCCTCCATCACGTTATTTAAATTCCGTATCAAACTCTCACATTTGGATACTTCTTTTGCAAGATCATGCACAAGATCGTGCATTTTACAGTCCTCTATAATGCCATTGTCATCCTTGGTAACATCTTGGAATAAGGAGTTTTGACATAAAATATTGAAATACTCATCACCTATATCCTCCATTTGTTGCATATGCTGGCCAGGAGAAGGATGGAGAAATCCCTGAGCCATCCATAGTTGGATCAACTTTTCTCTTTCAATTGTGAAATCTTCTGGGAACATTGAGCAATATGCAAAGCATTGTTTCAAAAGTGATGATTTCAAATTCTGAAAACTCAACTTTAAAACAGACATGATTCTTTCATCTCCTTCGGGTAATTCCCATATTCGACTTGCTTGAATTGACAACCATTCTTTTGTACTATTTTTAGTACGCATCATGCCTCCTAAAACCTGTAATTATATCAGTTAAAAATTTAGAAAATCCATTGATGTACGTATTGATTAACAAGGTGAAGTTGTGTGCTTTAAAGTAAAATAGTTAACTTCATGTACAGTACACAGCTAAAGAAAACACATCTTAAAAGTCTACCCACTAAATAAAAAAAAACTTGGAAAAGAAGGGAAAAATGACCGAAAAAGAAAAAAGAAGGGGAAAAGAAATGGAGAACACACTTCATTTCCCAGTAAAAGAAATCCACTCAAAATGACATCGCATAATTGGATTGCACTACGTTTATATAAAACGCCATTTCTAATGGAAGCAAACCACCCAAACCTTTCCATTTTAGATTCAAAATTTCCAAGTCCCATCTCCACTAGTGGGTGGTCGGGCTATTCTAAAAACTGTTTGGGGAGGGCTTGGATTTAATAACAAATCCAACAGTTTTGATGTGAACGCTCAATTGGTCAATTGAATCGACAAACATTGTTGAGATTTTTATTTTCAATGCAACTTTTTTCTTCTGTCTAAATAAGGGCTATAAATAAATTAGAGCAAATTACTTTGTTTTTATCCCGCCCCACTACATTCTTATATCAATGAGCTCTATAAGCTAAAACGCGTATAGCATGCGTATTATATGTCTATACGCATATAATTCAGGAAAGAAAAAAAATTGTTATACTATTCTTGTTGATTGGGTAAATTTCAAGTATTTTCAACATCAAACGTACTATACATGTAAAATACGCCAATCCATATAATACAAAAGGAAAAAAAGGGGGCAACTGAAATAGAAAAAAATCATTGATTCTTATCCCATGAGTCAACCTTCTACACTTTTTTTATTTGAAATCTTATATTCGAAGATATTTCAAACTTCTCTAATGAGTTTTAATCATAAAATTTCTTTCAAATTTCCATTATGTTTTTCCTATTGTAAATTAGGATGTAGATAGGATATTTTGGCAACTAAAGTCTAAAAGTATTTTTAACAATACTAGCCATTTTTAGAGTCAAATTTTAGTCAAAGTGGCTAAAAAGTCATTTTTATTAGTCACTTTAGAATTACGTCTGTATCGGTGCTCTCTATTTTAGCTAGTTTGGAATTTATATTATTTTTTAAATGAAAATTAAATAGTTATAACTCAAAATAAATGTTTTAAATTATACAGAGTCTCGTCTCGCTCTCTATATTTCGGAGCGAGATAGCTAAAAGTTCTAATGGAGAGTCACTTAGGAGTCTGGTGCAGCTGTTAAAATAGATAAAAAAACTAAACATACTCTCTAAAATAGTTAGAGCAACTCTAACAGCTTCCCTATAATTTCTGTATTATAGGGAAGCAAAAGTCAAAGCTTTAGCCTCTTTTTCTTCTCCAACTCCAACAGATTCCCTATTTTACAACAATCTCTAAAATCTTCATATTCTTCCTTAAAATTTTAGAGTTTGCTGTAAATATAGGGAATTTGTTTTTCTCTTTCCTCACTTTCCCTAAAATAGGGATAGTTATAGGGAATCTGTTGGAGCAAAAAAGACTTATTTTTCCCTAAAGTAGAGAAAAATCAAAATATAGGGAATCTGTTTGAGTTGCTTTTAAGGAGCTAAAATAAAGAGTCTGCTATTTTGAAAAATTATTGTAGCAAGATTTAATTAAAAAGTAGGATGGATTGATGGAATGAGCAAATGGTAGGCTGCACTCTACTAAACTAATTAAAGTTAAGACTTAATTGTGACACGTCTAGTTCTATAAAGAACATAAAATAAATCATTTAATATTTTTGTAGCATATATTCTCTTACTTTCTATCTGCTCGATCTTATCACAAATTTGGCAAAACATAAGAATAAAACAAGTAAAACTTGGAAATAGAAGTCTAGTTATTTGTACATACCTTCGCCACCAACGGGACGCCTCCACACTTCTTAGCAATTTCCTTTCCAATTCTCTCTCGGTTTGGATCATTGCCATCTGAAAACAATGCTCTTTGCTTCAAGATGGACCAACATTCATCATTTGATAGTTTGTCCAACTCACACTGAGTAAGTGTTTCCGAAATTGATGCCACCTTGGCACTGCGGGTAGTGATGATGATGTTGCTTCCCGGAGCAGAATTAAGCTTTGACAAACAACTCATCAAACTTTCCCATTTTATACCATCCTCATTCCAAACATCATCTAGGATAAGAATATATCTCTTCTCTGTTAGCTCTTCTTGGAGAGATTTAAGCAATGCATCCCGATTTTTAATTCCAGCCTTTCCTGGTCTTAAAGAGTCTAAGATCTGGCTTAAGGTGAAATCGACTTCAAAAGTATTAGAGACACAAACCCATATTTTCTTATGGAAGTGTGTAGCAATAGCAGTATTATTGTATACTGTTTTAACCAAAGTTGTCTTTCCCAATCCTGGCATTCCAACAATGGCCCTAACTGAAAGATTCTGCTGATTGTTGGAGTTGGTCAAGCTCTCAACAATTTTTGACACAACACCCTCCCTTCCAATGACCTTTTCGTCCCTCTCAAACATTGAGTCGGTTGGATCTCGATCCGGCCGTACACCTTGGGGAGTTGCATCTATTCTTCTTTCAATTAATCCAATGAGAGATGCAGCACTCTTGAGATCCAAAAGTGATGCATTGATATGCTTTATCCTATTTGCCATTTTAAGGCGAAATATAATGGGATTGGATGCAGAAAGAAAGTTGAGTACCTTCGTCTTCATGTGGTTTTGCAGTTCAACCTTACGTCGGAGAACTTCATAGTTGCATTCATCCAGCACATTGTCTGCATCATCAG
Organism: Rosa rugosa; assembly: GCF_958449725.1. Classification (NCBI taxonomy): domain Eukaryota; kingdom Viridiplantae; phylum Streptophyta; class Magnoliopsida; order Rosales; family Rosaceae; genus Rosa; species Rosa rugosa. Next base: position 24,563,991 of record NC_084824.1, on the reverse strand, counting down.
CTATTCCTTTGAGTTTCTTCACCCATCCTTCTACTGCCTCCAGAGCTTGTGGTTTCTCTGCCGCATCATTTAACATGTTCTGGATTAGTGATAACGACTCGCCTAGCTTCTTCAGATCTTCTTTGAACCCCCATGCAAGAATGATTTGCTCATTGACAAGTGAGGACACCTTCTTCAGCACACCCTCAGCACCAAAAGTAAGCAGAAATTTATCTGCCATCTTCCTGCTCACGAACTCGGAACAAACAGCTGTGTAGTGCTTCAATCAATTAGTAAAGAGAAAGATGGAATACAGTTGGCTGGCAAAGCTTTCCTCTCATAGAATGTATGGCTCTCTTTTGAGATTTTGATAATATGGCTTACAGCACATACCCAACTGTCTTGTCCCACTTAATACACCTAAGAGTCAATAATAAATATCGTTATTTAGAATAACACTATAAATCTCATCCTAACAAAGAGCAAACTACCTAACACACACCCACCTTTTAGCATTATGCTCATAACAAGGAAAAGTAATCCCGAAGAAGAATAAATGAACAACAGAGTCTATTTTCTTTGCGATCTTTTCTACTCAAGTAGAAACAATAAAAAAGTAGACTGGACATTTCTTGATCTTCCTCTGTTATCAGTATCATTAGTACAATTTAGAGTGGTACCTCAAAGTGTGTTGGGGTTGGGTATTCAATCATTGATTCAAGTAGTTGAGAAGCTACAAAACATTGTTTAGCTGCCTACACTTGAGTTATTTCCTCTTGGACTATTGAAATCTTGTTCGAGTGGGATTTCAACTCCAAGATCAACCCGAGCAATCATGACTCCATAGGAAGCTTCAATGATTTCTTCCCGCTTCTGAATGGCTTCAAAGCTCTCAATTTTCGCCAGAACTCTAATTGATCTGCAAACAAACACGTTGATATTATATTTGGAGTCCCAATAGATAAAATCAATTTTATACAAATAGAAAGCATCTTTCAAGATTAAAGAAAGCCAAACATTAGCTGCCACATAATAGAAAGCAAAGACATATTACAAAAAGAAAATATTATAGAATTTTTTTCTCCCTCTTCCCCTCTATGCAAAAACATGATACTAATTAAGTATAAGCTGATGTGTTATACCACACCTTCATTCTTAACAACTCATGGTCTTGGACAGGAAGGGAATACTTCCACCAGGGTCCCTTCAAATGTTGGAACTGACCTCAAGTTCGATCAACCTTATGCAGCATGTGATGATAGCAGCTTCGATTGCAGGGAAATTAACAATCAATATGCTTCGATACATATCGATTAAAGAACCAATCGCCAACAGACTCTGTAATTGTCTGTCAAGAATGGCAAAGCTAGCTATCGGTCAGATGGCAAATTTATTTCAAACGACAGGGAAAAATGCAAAAAATGGATTTTCAATGGCATATTGCTATTGTTATGTCTTCATTGTTAGAATACATTAAGTCATAGACGACAACTAAAATAAGACACTGATAAAAGTTGTAATACCATTAAAGGTTGACAAAAAATAAAACAAAATAGATGACAACTAAAATAAGACACTGACAAAAGTTGCAGGAATACAAAATATAAACAATGAATTGAAAAACCAAAGTGGGGGTTAATGAATGAGTAGTAGATAGTACCAATTGTGCAAGTTTAAGCTTGTAGAGGATGGCGGTTTTACCAGCAGCATCAAGACCCACCATTAGTGTTCTCATTTCTTTCCTTGCAAACAGCATCTTCACCATCCTAGATATTGCCATACCCATTTTTTCAACTGCTTCAACCATATAAAATAGAACAATATGAGAGGCCAGAAAAATATGTACACAAAACCGTTACACATTGTTAAAGGAAGATTTGTAATACCAGGATAGAAAATCAGGTGAATAGATGAGATTAAGGTGATGTCTTCAGAGGTTGAGAAGCATAAGTATTTTCAAGAAATACATTGGCCTGTGTTATATAACAAATGAAAATCTTAGAATGTGGCAGCAAAAGAGAATACAGGAAAGAGGATTGGATTTTGATCATGAAGCATAAAGAACAATAGCTTTAGCTTGGTTTTACTTTCGGTGGAATAGTGGTCATATACATTCTCCTTTGATAGGAATTTTCATGCTACAGCTATGTTGGGATTCAGATGGTAATGACTGTGATATAGTCATTGTCATACGACTGATCAACCATCCTTGAGATGGCAAGGTCATCAGAAAATTAAGGTCCTTAATTTGCTTTTTAAATTTATACATTGAAATTATATACACACATTTAAATCCTAACCTGTGTAGAATTGAGTGGTATGACACATTTTGTCATTCAATCAGAGGATAAGTATCTAAAAATCTTATGCATATACGTATTTAATTAAACAAGGGAATGTTTATAAATTCTTGCTTTATTCATTGCCAGACATTGGCTGAGACATGGCATTCACCTAATTCTCCACGGATAGGCGATTAGGTCAGGAAAGTTTTACCATCTTCAATTTTTATGTGATTACTGGATATAGACAGAGCTTAGCGATCTCTCTTTTTGAAATTTGATCAGTGACACTTTATACAGAGAGAGACAATACAATGTAATTGATCAAGATAATTGAGATATATATACATATGGAGGAAATAAGGATATAGATCAATTACCTAAACAGCTGTCAGATATATTGAAGGATCTTGATTTTACTCTGTCACACCATCACCTGCAAACAAAAATGGAAGGAAATAGTGAACTTATTTGTGAGCCATGTATGTAAATGGAAAATCTACACAAAGTCATGGATTAAACTATAAGCATGCAGTTCTATTTTTGAGATTGAAGTTCACTATTTTATTCACACTTCATAAGAATTAGCAGATCAGGGGAAATAAATTTCGGACCAAGCTTGTGTATTTACAGCTTAAAGTGTTAAATATCTAGTATACATGAACCCTTCCTATTACCCTTCTTTCATTGATGTCAAAGCCTTTCACTAATTTTATCAACACCAAATCACAACATCGCTCATTCCAGGCTGAATGTAACCCAGTGATGTACCAGTGATGGCTTAACAGAAGTTCAAGAACAACTCTGGCGTAATGCAAATCCATGCATCACAATCAAACTTCAATAACCAATTTCCAGCTAATCTTAAGAAATTAAAGCTAAGACTACAAATTCGAATCAAATTGACCCATGATCACAATCAATTATCAGGGACACAAATCGTATATCAAACAGAATATCTCTCCAATTCCTTGCACATAACTTTCTTGACCTGATTTCCCTAGTTTTCAAAAATCCAAATATACACACTTTAAAACCCAATTTGCACTACTCTTCCTATAGTTCTCTCGCTTATGGATAATCAAACAGAAACATCAAAAAGGTCCATTCTCTCAGTTTCCTGAGTTGAGTTTAGTTTCTATGACTCATATCAGCACCCAATTTGGGTATATAGATATGCGCTTGCATTTATAATTCCAGATTCCCTTATCAGACTAAACTACAACATAATTATAAACATGCAAACACGGGGCCATCAGGAAGAAGCAAAGAGCGTACCACAGGCAGCAAATCCGCAAACTCCCCATACCAATGGAGGCTAAGTAACAGGCTTGGTCAGCTGAAGACGATTCTTCCATCGGTCAGATGAAGACAAATACAGGACCCTGAAGTAACTACACATAAGAAATCCCAGAAAGAATTTCAATCAGAAAAATTGAGACAAAATCCACATCAGCTTCCCGTCACCTTCTTCTTCTTCTTCTTCTTCTTCTTTCTCTTCTTTCCCTGTTCTCTTCTCAGTCTTTCTTTTTACTCTCGCCTTCTCTCTGTTGGGGGAACAACAAAACCCATAAGAACAACCAAAATCCAACAAAACCCATCATCAAGAAAATGAGAAATTCATTGATATTACGAACCAAATTGTACGACCTTTAGCCTATGTCTCGGAAATATTATCAAAATATAGGATTCTGATAGAAATCTATTAGAATGTGCTACTTGATTTGTATTTTTTTTTGGTTACAAGCGGGACCTAAAAGGCCCAAACAAAAACAAAGAAAAAGCTAAGAGGAGACAGTCTTGATTTGTATATTTTGGCAAATGATTTCTCTATATAATGAATTTGTGGGAACACATTTTGAGAGGTAAATTTTGATGAAGTAATATGACTAAAGTCAAATTGAAGATATGTCTTACCATTTAAACGGGCACGTGTATTTTCTATATGAATGAGTTATTCTTTGTAAAATTAAGGGGCCGTGACCACTTATCCAATTTTAGACAAAAAATTGCCCACTTACTCCACCAAGAGTTATTTAACCCCATTTACCCAATTTAACATCTATGGACAGAATTGCCCTCATACTCTCTCTCTCTCTCTCGACTCCCACCAACCTCTCTCTCCTCCCCTTGCTTCTGGAAAGCCCTCGCCGGAATTCGAATCGGACCCACCGGCCATTGTCGACGGCGATCTCTGAGTCTGCGACCTCCGCTTCTTCCTCCTACTCCAACTCACTGCTTCTTCCTCTTGACCAACTCGTTCTCCCCAGCCAGATTCCGATTCACCATCTCCATCCTCCGATTCACCTTCACCATCCTCCGATTCACCTTCACCCTCCAATGCCCCTCGGATTTCACTCCCGCCGTCTCCCCCCGACGCTCCGGCGAACTCTCAGAATTTCGCTTCACCTCCTGCCCCGCAGACCCTCGATTCTCCTTCGCCGCTCTCGGACTCTGCTTCCGATGCTTCTAGGTGCCAGCGACGTCAACCACAGCGATATCAACGCTGACGTAGGACCTAAAACGGCGTCGTCCGACTGAGGGATGAAGAAGGCCGGGATTGGACTAATGGTGCCCAATAAGGGTGCAATATCCCAAGAAGGCCGAAGCCCATACAACTTAAGAGTGCAGGGTAGGTTCGAGTGGCAATATCCCTTCTTTTTCTTGTCAAATTTGTCATCCCTGTCCCATCGTCGGGGTCGGTTGGTCGGAGAGAGATGCTCTGAAGACGTCTAAAAATCACATTACTGAGGGGCAATAATATGTCTATTGCCCCCCAATAGACCAACATAGTACACTACATTTCCACTCTATAAACACAAATAAACGTATTAGCTATCAAAAAACATAATTCCCACAAATAATAACATAGAGTCAATAGATTATTGGGGGAATAACATAGAGTCAGTAGATTATTGGGAGACAATAATATGTCTATTGCCCCCCAATAGACCAACATAGTACACTACAATTCCACTCTATAAACACAAATAAACGTATCAGCTATCAAAAACATAATTCCCACAAATAATAACATAGAGTCAATAGATTATTGGGAGGCAATAATATGAGTATTGGGGGGCAATAATATGATTACTGGGGGGCAATAATAGCCGGATTCCGGTGACCGGTCGCCGGATTCAGGTCACCGGAGTCGGCTGTAGGCCACTGGTCATCGGAGTCGGCTGCCGGCCACTGGTCACCGGAGTCCGTCAAGGTGGAGGATGACTTCTCCCTCTAAGTGAGAAAGAAGGAGAGGGCAAAAAAGTCCCAAAAATAAATAAAAAGAAATAAAAAAGAATTAATTGGGTAAAGGGGAAATAATCCCTTAGAGTGTTTTGGGTAAATGGGGTTTAAAAACAGTTGGTGGAGCAAGTGGGCAATTTTTAAGCTGAAATTGGGTAAATGATCATTTTCCCTAAAATTAAAAAGAACAATAAGTAATTAAGTTCAACCTTGTCTCACAAAATCTTTCACTCTATTATATTTGCTTTATATAAAAGCATATAGTGACTAATAGTCTACAGAATTTTGGTTCTTAGAAACCTCGAGTACTTGTAAATCTTCTTTAGTGTCTATGACAGTTTCCAGTAATGCAAATTATAGACTAACTAGCTTCATTTTAACCACAAAGCTTATTTGTAGATCTCACTTGCTTAACTGGGCTTCAATTTTTTTGTTTTGTGAGACACTTACAATTTGCAGAAATCATGTGTTCTTTAATCTAAAACAAAAAAGGCCAGTTATTTAGTGGCTTGTGTATACGTAGGAGAGCAAACACGGCCTCAATTCTTGCAAATTAGGAATATGAATTGGTCTTTTTCTTTAAGGGACACATTCACTTTAGTATAATTTGGGAGGAGGCAATAAATGGATGATTTTCGACCCAACATAAAAGATCCATATAATACCAGCAACATGAGTTCCATACACAACTCTCACTCCAGTGATACCACTATAACTAAACATCTCACAACTATAGCAGACTAGCTCTTACTCTTAACTCATAACTCTGTTTCTTGTGAACAAAACTCTGCGGAAACTTTGTATACCTTTGGAAGTGATGGGGTTGAACGGTGTCTCTGTATTTTTTTTAGCTATATTATGGTGTGGTTATCTCTGCTGCAAAGCATCCTAAGTATGGTAATCTCATCTACAGTTGAAGTTGTCCCTACCATTTCATCAGGTGAGCCCGCAACACTTTGAGGGCTAGGCTCAGGAAAGCATGGCAAACATGGGAGTGTTTTCTTGTCCGTTTTAATTTAAGGCAGGTTTCATCCTCATCTTTCTCCAACTTCACTTGCATGCTACACGCCGTCTTCATTTCGGATAAAAGGATCAAGGTGGAAGATAAGCATCTATATATATGACAGACCATGAGGAAGTTCCCTTTTATGAAAAAATATAATGACAGTTTAAAAAATTAATACCCGTTGATGCAGAATGCTCATCCTTCATGATAGGCTCCTCTGAGTTAAATGCCAACAATTGTTTAATAGTAGAATCTAGAACCCTCAATCTGGTCAGGTATGAAGAATGCTCCTCCTTCTTAATAGTCAAAAGTTGCTGCACTGCTTTCATGATAGGCTCAGGCCTTCTACAAGGGGTGGATGAATCTTTTGGAACGACCACATCAACGGTTCCAACCATCTTTCCACCAGCCATGTCAACTTCCATATCAACAGTAGTTCCATTGTCATACATGTCAGCTGGACAATGATTCTTGTCACGAAAAATTCCCCATAAGAAGTTTTCTGTACTTGGACTTGTCACCGTATCTGTAAGAACAAAATTCCAGGCAATCGTATTAGGCGCTAAGTAAAAAATTACAATCAGAAGCACACATAGCATTGTGTGCATGTAATTAGATGCATAAAAGTTACTAAAGACACCAACTTCACAATGCAAGAAGTCATCCTAGTTAATTATATTTAAGACACAGTAGTTTGTGACCTGGCCCCCAGCTTCCTTGAAACTCTACAAATTTTCTTGCTACAGTTATACTTAACCAATATGTTGATGGTTGATAAGCAATGTATCTACAATATCAATAAAGAACCTACCAAAAAAAATTCCATAAAGTCATCTAAAAGGTCGAAATCTCTGCAAGAGAAGAGGCATTCTATAAGAAAGCTTACTCAGCGAGTCTAAATGCAGCTGTTTAGATGTAAATATCAACAAATCCACAGCATCCACTCCATCAAAGTAAATCCTCATCACTGAATTTTGGGTATCCATGACCTCCAACAGCAAAGCATAGGTCTCTCTTGATCTACAAATCAGCTGGAAAAAAATATGCTCAGTTAAGATACTTCTATGGACAACATATTTCATACATAACAACCACGCAATTCGAAGCCAAAACAGACCTGGCAATGTTATCATCAAGGAAAAAGTAAAGTCCAACATCTTGAAGATCAGGACATTCCTCTCGGAAGGGATCAACCCAAAGAAGCAATCTAGGAAGCAAAGTGGCCAGTAAGACAGGGAGGCATATTTCGTGAAAACTCATAGGCTTTTTGATGTACAGTACAGGGAGGTTGTGCTAGGAATCCACCAATGAATTGAGCAGGTGTTTCTGAATCGAGAATGATGAAGCCTCCCCTAAAGAAAGAAACACCAATTAAGCTTTTGAAAAATGGAAATGATACAATATTAAATCTTGTATATATCCAGATGACCTGAAAATGGTAGTAGAATCATTCTTTTAATTGGTATGCCTCAACTCATTGGATAAAATTACCAGAAATTTATATTAAAAACACAAAATATATAAAAAGAAATCGGTGATGGTTGGAGAGATTAGTTCCAAGATGAAAACCTTATATCACACACATCATAGAGCTTCAGAAAGGAGTTTTTCTGCAACTTTAGGAGATCTCTATATGTCATACAGTAGCCAAGAGGCCCTGGAAAGTATTGTTTTTAAAACTGAAACTCCAGGATCACTCTAATTATTCTCGGTATTCAACTCAATACGCGATTTTGCAAGGTCATGAATAGACAAAATGCAACAACTTAACGGGACAAGTTACTCACTTCCAAGTAGCATGTAGAGCAGGAGAATATGAGTGGACACTAGTAAACTTATTCAGGTGGTCTCTCTCTCTATCATCTAAATGATTATGTTCAGCAGCAGAAGTGTTACCTCCTGAAGTCAAGCAGGTTCAATAATTAGTAAGACAACTAATTACCCAACTGGATTCACAACTGCGATACGATTTCAATTGAATCAGAAGATATTAATGCTTAGAAAAAATTGAACACCCACAAATGCGTTTTACTTTTATAATATAATCACTGACTCTAAAATCCCAATAATTCTTAAAGTGCACCTTCATATAAAAGAAATTGTTAAAAAAATTTCAAAAATCTCTTTTATTTCTCTACTTTCTATACTCTAAAGAAATAGTTAGTGTACTAATGAATAACAAAAACTTGATACAAGTCAGTAAAATATAGAAAATAATAAGAAAACTTATTTTACCATAACTATTATTAAATGGTGAATGCCTTGATGTTGATGGTGTGCATGAGAATTTGGTCTGTTCCTCTACTGTCATCCTACTAGAAGTTTCAACTCCCTGAGAAAGTAGAGATGCATCAATTGGTTGTTCTTTTATAATATGCCCTTTTGTGGGTGTTCCAGGAGCCCTTTTTTCTCAAATGATAATAATAAGATCAGTACTATAATACCTTGCTGCAAACCATAGTCCCATTTACCACAGTTCAATTGACTAAATCAAACCTATCATTTAAGCACAGCAATTATGTATATTCATTAAATTTTGTAAAGTTATAAACCCTTGCCTGAACTGGATATAGGTGAAAAATTCCTCAATGTTGTAACTGTGGATGACTTCTTTTTTGAAGCAGTCTCCTCCTTACAAGTTTCAGCATCTGTTGCAGGAATGAAGACATCAGCCGTAGGTGAGATCAGAGATCATAAGTTTTGAACACATAACATCTCAGATTCTATAAAGACCAGCTAATACTACTCGATCATCTATTTATTTTGACCAAGGGGGACTAGGTACAACAAATAGTCTCAAAACTGTCAGTAACAAAGTCTATATAACTAACTGCTACTCATATTATGTGGATCTTATACCTCTAAGATTAAAAGGTAATGCGGAGGAGTTTGTCAAGCATATTTTAGGACCATCTTATACCATCAAAATTAAAAGGCAGCTCCTTTCAAAAAAGTTAAAAGGTAGCCGTGTTCTATGAGACAAAATGCTGAACAGTGAGAAAACAACGTGAACAGTGTGGGTTGTGTTAGTTTCCATGTCCTATAGGGTCATCTTCAGCAATTCAAGGAAAAACACAACCCAAAATTTACCAGTATGAGTGATATGAACACTTCTATCAACTTTTCTCTTTAGGCATACTGTGCAAAATTATATACATATTATTAAGGCAAGAGTTAAAAAGATCTCTCACCTTGTGAATGTTTTAAATTTTGACATGCTTGCTGATTAATCTTTGAGATGCTTTGCATCTTTGGGGCCTACCATGTCTACGAGGCATCGCAATTTCTAAACGTATAAAGCTAGGATTTGCTCTAACCCCGGAAACAGGAGACTTTGGAGTAACAGTTTTGTACCCAACAGGAGTCTTCTGAGACGGGTCTGCCAAAGATAGCCTCCTGACTTCTTCATTTGTAATGAACTTAACTTTTCCATTCATAACAGGCCTTTGCCTCTTAGAGTAAGCTTGCCACCCTGAACCATTACAATTTCTGCTGGGACCTGCTGAATGCATGCCATCATAGTGGCCTCTACTGGTTGATGACTCTAATGTGTCTTCCTTAATACTAGAGTTTGGAAAAAGCATCCCATTGCCCTGTTCACATGATTCGCATACCCAATTGTCTGGATCCCAGTCCTTGACCAAGGAGGGATTAACCCGCATGCAATAACTGAAAATTAGGAGAACACAATACAACATGTTAGGGTCAGGATGGTGCAGATAATAGTTACATCGAGCAGAAACAATTACAGTAAGATGATTATGAAGATAAAACAGGGTTCTTAGTATAAAAAAAAAAATAATAATAATAATAATAATAAAACATAATTCTGTTACTTTATGGAGCATTAAATTAAAAGGATATCAACAACTACAACTCTGAATTTAGCCCTCTAGCTTAGCTATTTTCTTTCTTTAAACTTTTTGGATATGTCAATGTATTTATGAATAAGTGAGCAACTGAAGTTGGCAAGGAACAAGACATCAGACTGCCAAAGTTCAAGTTCTGAAACAGATAACATACACGAGTCATGAAAGAAGATGCCAATGGCAAGGAGATTCTGTATATTTCAACAAGCTAGTAGAAACAACTTTTAGAATGATTTCTTATAAGATAAGTTCATATATGGTAAACTTTTTTTTTCTTTTTTCTTTTTTTCAAATGAGTTTTATGAAATAGTATTTTTTCTACCAATGCAGATTGGAAGGCTGCTGTCACTTAAAAGATTGCTTTATTATAGCTGCTTCTTTATGATAGTTACTTGCTAAATTTATGTCTAGAGATTTTGAACAACACTTTTGCGTTCAATGTACTTCTATGCATTTTTATGCATAACTTCTCAAGTTCTCATTGTGTTTCAAATAAAAGAGCAAGCAAAAAATATGATCAATCTTGATTTTGACTGACTAACGACGATTACAAGACATTAGACAGTGGTTGGAAAAGAAAGACAAGGCCAAAAAAAAGCATGCTGAGAGAGAGAGAGAGAGAGACATATGTTCATGAGCTATTCTGCATTTAGAGCATGTTATAATCACTTCTTTAAAAGCAATGCCTCGATCAGTAAATCCAGCACATGTATCACAGGGTTTGTCCTGAAAATTAGAAAAGATACACATTAAGCAAAGAAAGCCCAGAAGATATAATGTATATCACAGGGTTTTTTCTGAAAAGGACAGTATGCACACTGATATTCTGCCAGTTTGACATGGAATTTCCACAATATGCACAAGAGCCATTTAATTTCAAAGTTTTCATTTTTTCAAATACTACAAAAATGTTAGTATGTTACATCTATTGAAACTTCAAACTGTGTATAACCTGTACTTGACTTGCTTAATATGGATTATTGGGCATGCATCTCCAACACATGCTACCAACCATGCTATTTGAAAATTAAAATCTGGAGGGTATTAGGAAGTGACATAGCGCAACTTACAGCTAATTCAGTCTAACAATTAGTCTCGTGTGTGATAAGGTAGTAGCATGACTATGAAACACACGTATCGTAAAGCATAGTCAAAGTTTTACATGAGCTTTCTCATACTACATTGAGCAACCAAAGACAAGCGTATCACCTTTATTTTCTTTTATTTCTGTCTTTTAAGTTACATTCATGTTCTTCTATATGTTAGTACTTGCACATTGACAAAATCATATTCCCCCCAAGAGCCCTGAATAACTCTCAGTTGATAAACCCTAAGGAGTTTACTAATTGTTCCACCTTCCAAATGAACACTTCTGGGCATTGTGGTAGTGGGAAGAGCATTCAGAAGTGGAAAACATAAAATTCAAAATTACACAGCAACAGTCGGCTCACTAATTTCCATAACTACGAATTTCAATAGGTCTTTCGCTAATGATACTCATGAGATTAGTACCATAATCATCTAAATAAAAAGAAAGAAGTAAATTAGTGGCTGTGGGAACAAAATTGGACAAAGTTGTCACCAGAAACAGAGGCAAAGGTTCTTAAGAGCATATACAAGTAAAATAATCTAATCAACTTTTTAGTTTGTACCCTAATGTAGTTCTTAAACTCAAGGGTACCAAATAGAATCAACATCTTTCTACCTTTCCTCTTCTTATGTGCTTGTGAGCTTATCCATTTTGCAGAAACAGAGTCATAATCAAATTACTCTAATGCACCCATTACATATTGTAATGAGAAAAACGAAAAAGAAAAAAAGAATGACTCACCCATCTCAATGGTGTGAAAAAACAATAAACATATCACACTTTATAAAGGTCAATCCAATAATAAAAAAGAAATCCCAGCACAATATACACCCAGATAAAATGAAAAACTACCATCGCATTTCACAAGCAATAATCACCGCTCAACTAAAATAAAACTAGAAAAAAAATTAAGAACACCCAGAAATGAAAACTATTCCTTCAGAACAAAAAAAAACAAAACAAAACAAAAACAAAATCTTCCAAAAGAATTACGGTAAACAATAACACAACATTGAAAAATGACAAATGCAGGGATTGATTAAAGAAGAATGGAGTACAGAGAAAAGTGAAAACTGAGAGCAGACAAAGAATGCGATTAAATATTTTAGGATTGTTAATGGCTTCAATTCTTTAGTCCTATCTATTTGTTTGGTCCCCTTTTTTCTTTGAAGCAAGTAGGAGTGAGAATCAAGGACCTGGTGGGACACCCGCAAACTCTGACACTCACCCGCTCACTATAAATTACAAGAATGAAGAAAACCCAAATGGGTTTAAGAGAGAGAGGGGAGAGAGCATTAATGGAACTTTGACAATGTGGGTGTTTCTGGTTTTCTGAGAAGGAAGCATCGAAGGAATAAAGAAAGAAACTTACTGGGTAGAGAGAAATCTTCAGGCATTGGAAGTAGAGCAAGGCCAACTGGGTCTTCTTCTTCTTGATGACTCTGTCTCAGAGACGAGAATTTGTAGTACTGTTTTTTTGCTGGACGAAGGCTTTGATTATCATTCTTTGTTTGGCGAAGTGAATTCGAGTAGTAAAATGTAGTAGTTAACTGGGAATTAGGACAGGGTAGAATTGGGGAGTCGTGTCAAAATTATAGAAATCACAGAGAAAGGTCTCGTGTAGTCAATAATATCTGGCACACACAGGGTCATTGAATGTGACAAATATTTGTTGGACTATGTGTGATAAAAAGGGAAAATAGTCCGTACAGTACCCCGTCTTTGCTTCCTTATAACTTTTGGTACCTTAGTATTGAAAAATATCAATACGGTACCTGAGGTTCTTGGCCCGACCGAGGATTGGTACATATTGCCGTTAGTTCTGTTATGGAGGTTGCCGCGTGACATTTTTTGAAGGGCACTTTCGTCCATTTGTATCTTAATTAATTTTTTTTTTTCTTAAGCATTCTTCCTCTCTCTCTCTCTCTCTCTCTCTCTGTTCTGTCTTATCTTCTTCTTCCTCTCTTCATGCTCATGAACTGAAAATCACAACAACCACATATTTCTACATCATTCAAAATTCCAAACCCAGAAAAGTGACGATAAAAACAAAGGAGGGCAGATTGATGTGTATGAAAGTCTACATCATTTTTTTTCTTTTTCTTTTTCTTTCATTTCACCCAAAACTAGTACAAACCTCACCAAGCTTAAAACTTGAATCTCAATTAGGAAAGCCAGCCAATTTTTGGAGATGCAGATTCCAACAAAAAAAAAGGAAACAGACAAGTGGGTTTTGGAAGAAGGTAGGCGTTGGTATGAGAGACAATAGAGGCAAACGGAAAGGACGATGCAGAGTGGAATATCAAATCAATTTCTGGGTATAATTCAAAACCACTAATCACTCACTTTACTGTGACTAGTTCCAATCACCCAAAAGCCTACATACCCCGACATTGTTGGAGCTCCAGATGGAACAAGGAGGGGTTTGAGCAGATTGTTTGGAGCTCCTCATAACCAATCTCTGCCACCAAAGCAGCACAAACAAGCCCAGCAAAAACCCACTTCCAAAATCTCATCTTTCCCCGATCCTCGTCCTTCTTCAGCTATAAAACCAGTAGCCTAAGTGTCACGCCTCTGTTTACACAAATAAAAATCGATATATAATCTCATAATTATACATGCGCGATCGTTCAGTCATCAATACAAAATACCCGGAACATCTTTCCCTTAAATCAAGTATATGCTGATCCCCTGAACCCTCCAAGTCAATATACACTCGCTCCACAGAGTTATATATTACACAAACTTACGAATTAAATTGCCATCACAAAATAAAACGTAAATGCTCCTCAGAGCTCACTATATAGCGGAAGTCATACACTGGCAAAGCCAACAAAATTTGCTTCCTACCCGTTCTGCTGCCGACAAGCTACCACAGCTTCAGCCACGATCTCCCCGACCAGCAGGATTAACCCCTACACCGTTTGAATGGTGCACCGGGTTGCCACACAACAAACCCGGTAAGCTTTTGCAAGCCCGTATGAGTAACTCATGAACATCAATCAACAACTCACACAAATCAGCTTAAGGAAAACATGCAACCATGATTCCTTCTAACATTTCATATCATTTCCACCGAAAGGACAACATAAATCACCGCTGTGACAATGTTCTATTTGCTAACTTAACCATCAAGAAGCAATTCAAGTCTCATCTAGACAATAAAAGAAGAATACTCTCGGAACTCTCCTTTTAAACTACACTCTTATGAGTCTCCAGCAACCTCGACCGTTACTCCCACAAGCTATAATGGCAGACAGACTAGCACCCTAGCTGATCGTACCCACTTACCCGGCCAACTGCGTGATTCCCTATTTCATGCCTTGGTCACTATCTGCGACCTGTCACCATCTGTGACCTATAATCATTCAGACCCCGTCTGGTCTCAGAATCAACCTTTGGTCACCATCTGCGACCTATCACCATCTGTGACACTTGATCTTCAGACCCCATCTGGTCTCAAATCAACCATTGGTCACCATTTGCAACTTGTCACCATCTGTGACTCTTGGTTTTCAGCCCCCGTCTGGTCTTAGAACCAACCGTTGGTCACCATCTGCGACCTATGCTTTTCAGATCCCATCTGGTCTCAAAATCAACCATCTATACTTTTCAAAACAATAGAAAACACTTTTTTCCACAATATTGTTTCTATGAAAAGTCGCATTTAACAATAATATGAACACCATCATGCATATTATTCATCACACATCATCCACAAGAATATATATATATTTCACGTAAATATATATATACGTAGTCATTCGCTCAGGAATGCCTACTAATACCAACTATAGTTTGCAGTTAAATAATTAACGCCAAAACAATAATGGTAATTCGGTTCATAATGAACCTTGTGAGATTACTCACCTCGAATTCCAGCTGCGTCTTCAACAAAGAACAAAGCGGCCAATCCGCCAAATAACCGTCCAAATACTTCGTCAAGTACCTAATTCACAAACGGTTTCCACTTAGTAACGATTCACATTTGATTTAAGTCCGAAACCCCTGTTTTGAACTAAAATCCCCAAAGTGGCGCCAATCGAGGCAAAACCACATCCGAGACCTCCCAAAGTCTTCGGAATACGTCCACGATCGATATGACCCAAACACAAGTCGATCGGACGCTCGAATCCTCACGGATCGAATAAATTGATCGGTATGAAACCGTAAAAATCATAACAAATCCATACGAACTCCAAAATTTGCATATTATATATCGAAACGCTCGTATCAACGAGTAGAACATATATAATACCAAAAAAAGTCCCTTACATGGCCGGAACACCACCGGAACGCCGCCACAGGAGGTGGCGCACCGCCGCCGGCCAAAACTTAATATTTCACAAAACTTCCAACATCAAAAAGCTTCATCTAAGCATGCTTGTGAATTCTCATAACTAGCTCGAAGTCAGAAAACAAGCATAAAGGGTCGAAAACTACCTCACAAGCTTTGGATTTTTGCTCAAACTGAGTTGAACCGATTTCCACGTAAATCGATCCAAACAAACACCATAGATCGACTCAGACGACCCCCACGAAGCCAAGGAAGGAAGCTTGAAGCCGTGCCGTCGCCGGAGCTGTGTTTTCCGGTCGGGTCCAAAAACACCAATCTGCACCGCCTTGCTACGCCGTACACGGTGGATATCGCCGCTAGAGAACACCACAGGGACGACCAGACAGAGGAGGCGAACCAGCTGACCGCCGCAGTTGCAAGTTCCGGCCGGGTCGGATCGCCGGGTTCGGGTCGGGTCAGACGGAAAACTCAGACACTGAAGGTATCGACCGAGAGAGAAAAGAGTGGTTTCCGGAAATGGAAACTTGAAATTATGAAAGAATTCTGATTTTTCTCTATTTATACTAAAACGGAAACTTCTTCCAATAGCCATAACTTTCTCTTACGAACTCCGATTCCCGTGTTCTACATATCCACGAACTCGTATTGACGCGCTCTACGACTTTCGTGCAGGAAGTTTTCCGAGAATCCCAACGTATAAAAAGTCAAACTTCACACGACCCCCTAAACTGTGAAATTCGAATAATTACACGTACGAAAACCATTACACTGCACAAACAACCTACGAATAAAGCACAATAACAATTATTCGTACAACTGGTCCATTAATAATTACTAAAATTAAATAACAGAAATCCAGGTCATCACAGTCTACCCTCCTTAAAGGAATTTCGGGCTCCTTAAAGGAACTTCGTCCCGAAATTCACGCTTGCTCATCAACAAACAACTGTGGGTACTTCGTTCTCATATCCGACTCTAACTCCCAAGAAGCATCACCCTCGTCATGGTGACTCCACAATACCTTGACCAAGTCAACTTCCTTCCTTCGAAGTTGCTTTGTTGACCTATCCAAAATACGAACAGGTCCAACAACAAAGGTAGTATCCGCATGCACCTCAATCGTGCCATAATTGATCACATGTGACTCATCCTGGACATACTTCCTCAACAAAGACACATGGAACACATTATGCACACCAGACATACTAGGAGGTAAGGCAAGCCTATAAGCCAAATCTCCTACCCTTTCCAGAATTTCAAAAGGTCCGACAAACCTTGGTGATAACTTCCCTTTCTTGCCAAATCTCACCACACCCTTCATGGGTGAGACCTTCAAGAACACATGATCACCCTCTTTAAACTCAACCTGCCTCCTTTTCAAATCTGCATAACTCTTCTGTCTACTCTGCGCTGTTCGAATCCTGTCCCTGATAACTGAAATCTTTTCAGTGGTCTCCTGCACAATCTCAGGACCCAATAACACTTTATCTCCCGCTTCTGCCCAGCAGATCGGAGATCTACATGGCCTACCATACAGGGCCTCATATGGGGCAATGCCAATACTGGAGTGATAACTGTTGTTATAGGAGAATTCAACCAACGGCAGATGATCCTCCCAACTTCCCTTGAAGTCCAACACACAGGCTCTCAACATATCCTCCAACACCTGATTCACTCGCTCAGTCTGCCCATCAGTCTGAGGGTGAAATGCCGTACTCATATCCAAATCAGTTCCCATAGCCTTTTGGAAACCGCTCCAAAATTTTGAAGTAAACCGAGCATCACGATCAGAAACAATCGATACAGGCACTCCATGAAGTTTCACAATCGCCTCGATATAAAGCTCGCACAACGTGTCAACCGAATACGTCATTGACACCGGAAGAAAATGTGCCGACTTCGTCAAACGATCCACAATCACCCACACCGCATCATGACTTCGTTTGGACCTAGGCAGTCCAGTAACAAAATCCATTGAGATCTGCTCCCACTTCCATACGGGAATAGGTAATGGCTTCAACATACCTGCAGGCCTCTGATGCTCAGCCTTCACACGTTGGCAAGTAAGACACTTGGAAACATACTCTGCCACATCCCTTTTCATTCTATTCCACCAGAATTGCCTTCGCAAATCCCGATACATCTTAGTGCTTCTAGGGTGCACAGTATACCGCGATCGATGTCCCTCACGAAGAATCTCTCCCTTGAGGTCAACACGATCCGGAACATACAACCTATGGTTCATCCACAAACCACCATCCGTTCCCACCGACCACTCCGATGGAACGCCAATGGACGAATCCGCAGCTAACTCTGCCAACTTCGCATGTGAAAACTCATCCTCTGTTTGACCTTGAATGATCCTGGAAATCAGGGTAGGCTGTACCGTGATACTTCCAAGGAAACTCCCATTCACAACTCCTGCTTGTACAAGGTCAAACTCAGATGCAGTCTCCAACATAAGCCACTCCTGAACCATAACAGAAGCAACAATACCTCTGGGCTTCCTACTCAAAGCATCCGCCACCACATTGGCCTTTCCTGGATGATACTCCATGGTGAAATCATAGTCCTTTATGAGCTCCATCCACCTTCTCTGTCTCATGTTCAACTCCTTCTGAGAGAACAGATACTTCAAACTCTTATGATCCGAAAAGAGTTCGAACTTCTCCCCATACAAGTAATGCCTCCAAATCTTCAAGGCAAAAACAACTGCAGCCAACTCCAAATCATGAGTGGGGTAATTTCGCTCATGCACCTTCAACTGTCTAGAGCCATAAGCGATAACACCGCCGTGCTGCATCAACACACACCCCAAACCCTGATGAGACGCATCGCTATAGATGACTAATCCACCACCGCTTGTGGGAATAGTCAACACTGGGGCTGTGGTCAATCTAGCCTTCAACTCATTGAATGCTCGCTCACATTCCTCAGTCCACACAAACTGGACATCCTTCCTGGTCAACTTGGTCAAAGCCGAAGCAATACTAGCAAATCCTTCAATGAATCTCCGATAATAACCTGCCAAACCCAGAAAACTACGTACCTCAGTAACCGTAGTGGGTTGGCCCCAGTTCATCACTGCCTCAACCTTAGAAGGATCCACAGAGACTCCATCCTTCGAAACTACATGACCAAGGAACTTGACCTCCCTTTGCCAAAATTCACACTTTTCGAATTTCGCAAACAACTTCTTTTCTCTCAAAATCTGTAGCACAATCCGCAGATGCTTATCATGATCCTCCAACGTCTTGGAATAAATCAAGATATCATCCACGAACACTACCACGAACTTATCCAAGTATGGACTGAACATACGGTTCATCAAGTCCATAAAGGCAGCAGGTGCATTGGTTAGACCAAAAGGCATGACAACAAACTCAAAGTGTCCATACCTGGTCCTAAACGCAGTTTTAGGAACATCATCATCCTTCACCCTCAACTGGTGATATCCGGATCTCAAATCAATCTTCGAGAATACAGTAGCTTCCTTAAGCTGGTCAAACAAGTCATCAATCCTAGGTAAAGGGTACCTATTCTTGATCGTCACCTTGTTCAACTGCCGATAATCCACACACAACCGTAGTGAACCATCCTTCTTCCTCGCAAATACCACAGGTGCACCCCAAGGAGAAGTACTAGGTCTAATGAACCCCTGCTCAAGTAAACCATCAATTTGCTCCTTCAACTCTTTAAGTTCAGCTGGTGCCATCCGAAATGGTGCCATAGATACAGGTGCAGTACCTGGTATCACATCGATAGCAAAATCCACTACCCTCCTTGGAGGTAACCCTGGTATATCCTGAAATACATCACTGTACTCGGAAACCACAGCAATCTCTGCCATAACTGCAGTACAACTCACTGACTCCACATGAGCTAAGAATCCTGGCCTCAAAGCAGTATCTGACCTAAGACACCGAAAACGAAACACCGGCTGTCCAGGTATATGAAATGACACTACCATTTCAAAGCAATCAATTATAGCATGATTTGGCCTCAGCCAATCAATACCCAGAATAACATCATACGTATGATCTGCTAACACAATTAAAGTTGCAGAAAGCTCCTTACCACCGATCACAATCGGACATGCATCACAAAACATATCAAGCTCAAGGGAAACACCAAGTGGGGAAATAACACACAAGGGTCTAGCAAGAGGCCTAGGAGTCAAACCTAACATATCAACCACTGAACTAGATATGAAAGAGTGAGACGCTCCCGTATCAAACAACACTCTAGCAAAGAAATCAATTAAGGATAAGGTACCTTCCACTCCGGTATTCTGCTGACCAATAGCAAACACCCTAGCCTGCCCCTGAGGTAGTTGCCTCTGCTGGTTCCCTTGTCCCCTACCCTGCTGGGTACAATCCTTTGAGAAGTGCCCCGTCTGGCCACATGTGAAGCATGCCAAGTTCTTCGGTTTCGTGCAAGCTCGAGCAACATGGCCCATCTCATTGCAATTGAAACACTTCGGGTTCGCCACCTGCCTATTAGGTGCAACCCTAGCAGGTGCAGCTGCAGCCCTAGCTGGCCCCTGCTGATTAGTTCTCTGTCTCTTCCAGAATCCACCTCGATTCCCAGATGCTTTACTGCTCCCCGCAGTTGCCTTTCCCTTCCTTTGGAAATCCCTCTCAGCCGATTCCTGTTCCTGGAAAGTCAGGTTCTCCTGCTCAATGGCCATAGCCTTAGTGAAAATGAGTTCCACCGTCTTCAGTTCCAGAACAGCGACATCGCGCCGGATCGAAGCATCCAGTCCCCACTGAAACTTCATAGCTAAGCTCTCGGCATCCATCTGCCTCACAAAGCGATATAACCTTGAGAACTCAGCCTCATACTCCCTCACACTCTTAGTCCCTTGGACTAACGAGACGAATTCTCTTTCCAATTGCTCCCTCACAGAAGGCGGAAAGTACTTCTTCCTGAACAGTTCCACAAAACCGTCCCAAGTCATGGTAGACATATCCATCACCCTCTGTGTGCCGTTCCACCACACCCGAGCATCGCCTTGGAGCATAAATGTGGCAATCTTCCTCTTCTCAATGTCGTCGCAGACGACCATCTCGAAGTAGGTCTTCATGTTCTCGATCCACTGATCTGCCAACATGTGATCCACACATCCCTGAAATGGGACTCCTCCCAATCTCGAAATCTCCTTTGCCAACTTCGACAAACGAGTGGGATCTACAACATTCGCAATCTCCATAACAGGTGGAACAGGCAGCTCAACATTCGATGCCTCCACATCATTCTCAAACATCTCCTAACCAGGTGGAGGAATCCTGCCCCTACCTCGAGCTCTACCCCTGCCTCTGGGCCTACCTCGACCCCTAGCTCTACCTCCTTGAGAATCCATCACCTAAGGAGCATAGCAACATGTGGTTAATACCTGTATAACTCTCAAACACAAGTATAAGTCAACGCTATGATTCGATCAACCACAACACTACGTCAAAGGATACAATTCCATCCCCTACGTAAATCTTGAGTTAAAACTAAAGGTCATCATTCCTCAAAAGTCTTTAACTCATAGAAGCTACATCTAGCTCCTACACTTCATCCCCTGAGCCGACACTACCCTGACGACTCACATCCTAACGCTCACTACATATCCAATGACTATATCAATACCGAAGAGCATCTGATGGGGATCCGCTGCAGACGGGCCATCACTCGAGGAGTATTGATTGTCACCAAATATGTACCTTACGCTCTGATACCAATCTGTCACGCCCCTGATTTTTACACAAATAAAAATCTATATATAATCCCATAATTATACATGCGCGATCGTTCAGTCATCAATACAAAATACCCGGAACATCTTTCCCTTAAATCAAGTATATGCTGATCCCCTGAACCCTCCAAGTCAATATACACTCGCTCCACAGAGTTATATATTACACAAACTTACGAATTAAATTGCCATCACAAAATAAAACGTAAATGCTCCTCATAGCTCACTACATAGCGGAAGTCATACACTGGCAAAGCCAACAAAATTTGCTTCCTACCCGTTCTGCTGCCGACAAGCTACCACAGCTTCAGCCACGATCTCCCCGACCTGCAAGATTAACCCCTACACCATTTGAATGGTGCACCGGGTTGCCACACAACAAACCCGGTAAGCTTTTGCAAGCCCGTATGAGTAACTCATGAACATCAATCAACAACTCACACAAATCAGCTTAAGGAAAACATGCAACCATGATTCCTTCTAACATTCCATATCCTTTCCACCGAAAGGACAACATAAATCACCGCTGTGACAATGTTCTATTTGCTAACTTAACCATCAAGAAGCAATTCAAGTCTCATCTAGACAATAAAAGAAGAATACTCTCGGAACTCTCCTTTTAAACTACACTCTTATGAGTCTCCAGCAACCTCGACCGTTACTCCCATAAGCTATAATGGCAGACAGACTAGCACCCTAGCTGATCGTACCCACTTACCCGGCCAACTGCGTGATTCCCTATTTCATGCCTTGGTCACTATCTGCGACCTGTCACCATCTGTGACCTATAATCATTCAGACCCCGTCTGGTCTCAGAATCAACCTTTGGTCACCATCTGCGACCTATCACCATCTGTGACACTTGATCTTCAGACCCCATCTGGTCTCAGATCAACCATTGGTCACCATCTGCAACTTGTCACCATCTGTGACTCTTGGTTTTCAGCCCCCGTCTGGTCTTAGAACCAACCGTTGGTCACCATCTGCGACCTATGCTTTTCAGACCCCATCTGGTCTCAAAATCAACCATCTATACTTTTCAAAACAATAGAAAACACCTTTTTCCACAATATTGTTTCTATGAAAAGTCGCATTTAACAATAATATGAACACCATCATGCATATTATTCATCACACATCATCCACAAGAATATATATATATTTCACGTAAATATATATATACGTAGTCATTCGCTCAGGAATGCCTACTAATACCAACTATAGTTTGCAGTTAAATAATTAACGCCAAAACAATAATGGTAATTCCGTTCATAATGAACCTTGTGAGATTACTCACCTCGAATTCCCGCTGCGTCTTCAACAAAGAACAAAGCGGCCAATCCGCCAAATAACCGTCCAAATACTTCGTCAAGTACCTAATTCACAAACGGTTTCCACTTAGTAACGATTCACATTTGATTTAAGTCTGAAACCCCTGTTTTGAACTAAAATCCCCAAAGTGGCGCCAATCGAGGCAAAACCACATCCGAGACCTCCCAAAGTCTTCGGAATACGTCCACGATCGATATGACCCAAATACAAGTCGATCGGACGCTCGAATCCTCACTGATCGAATAAATTGATCGGTATGAAACCGTAAAAATCATAACAAATCCATACGAACTCCAAAATTTGCATATTATATATCGAAACGCTCGTATCAACGAGTAGAACATATATAATACCAAAAACAGTCCCTTACATGGCCGGAACACCGCCGGAAAGCCGCCACAGGAGGTGGCGCACCGCCGCAGGCCAAAACTCAATATTTCACAAAACTTCCAACATCAAAAAGCTTCATCTAAGCATGCTCGTGAATTCTCATAACTAGCTCGAAGTCAGAAAACAAGCATAAAGGGTCGAAAACTACCTCACAAGCTTTGGATTTTTGCTCAAACTGAGTTGAACCGATTTCCACGTAAATCGATCCAAACAAACACCATAGATCGACTCAGACGACCCCCACGAAGCCAAGGAAGGAAGCTTGAAGCCGTGCCGTCGCCGGAGCTGTGTTTTCCGGTCGGGTCCAAAAACACCAATCTGCACCGCCTTGCTACGCCGTACACGGTGGATATCGCCGCTAGAGAACACCACAGGGACGACCAGACAGAGGAGGCGAACCAGCTGACCGCCGCAGTTGCAAGTTCCGGCCGGGTCGGATCGCCGGGTTCGGGTCGGGTCAGACGGAAAACTCAGACACTGAAGGTATCGACCGAGAGAGAAAAGAGTGGTTTCCGGAAATGGAAACTTGAAATTATGAAAGAATTCTGATTTTTCTCTATTTATACTAAAACGGAAACTTCTTCCAATAGCCATAACTTTCTCTTACGAACTCCGATTCCCGTGTTCCACATATCCACGAACTCGTATCGACGCGCTCTACGACTTTCGTGCAGGAAGTTTTCCGAGAATCCCAACATATAAAAAGTCAAACTTCACACGACCCCCTAAACTGTGAAATTCGAATAATTACACGTACGAAAACCATTACACTTCACAAACAACCTACGAATAAAGCACAATAACAATTATTCGTACAACTGGTCCATTAATAATTACTAAAATTAAATAACAGAAATCCAGGTCATCATACTAAGATAGTAATGGCGCTGGAGATTCAAGTCAAATGAGAACGATGGGTTCTTTGTGTTAAACAGCAACAAGCGTGGCCCGTGGCCCACCATTATACCGATACTGTCCCAACTTAACCACCCATTAGGTGTTAGGTTTTAATCACAAAATGCCTCGGTACAATTAGGTAAGAGCCACCCACTTATAAGTTATATTTTATTTGTCACTTTTCCAATGTGGGATCTTTCCTCTCCAACACGCCCCCTCACGTGCAACCTAACTCTAGGTCTGCACGTGAAATTAATTAATCCAATTTCCACATTGGAAATTGGGACACAAGTCTCATATCGGAGACTTGGTCAATACAATCCAAGGCCCACATTGGACACTTGGTAAGATTTCGATGGCAAATACAAGGAACCCCAATTTGGGCTCATGATACGTGCCTACGTGGAGACGCAATTGGAGAAGGACCCGCTCTGATACCATGTTAAACAGCGACAAGCGTGGCCCGTGGCCCACCATTGTACCGATACTGTCCCAACTTAACCACTCATTAGGTGTTAGGTTTTAATCACAAAAGGCCTCGGTACAATTAGGTAAGAGCCACCCACTTATAAGTTATATTTTATTTGTCACTTTTCCAATGTGGGATCTTTCCTCTCCAACACTTTGCAATCTGTTTTCGATCTTCTTCTTCTTCTTCAACCACTCTGCAATTCCCTAGAAGCTAGAATCTCAAACATAATCACCGATCGAATATCAATCTCTTATGGGATAAAAAAAAAAACCTCCTGAACTTTGTTTGAAGAGCCAATTTCTCTGATCTGGGCTATGTCCTTGAGCTTATGTAAAAACAAAAACTCATGAATCTGATTTCACATGACTATTCTTTTTTCTGGGAAAGAAGATTTAATTAAAATGGAGAAGATCGATTGGAAATAATTGAATCATTATTTGGAAGAATTTCGACAATATCCGACTTAAGCTCAATGTTTTGTTGGAATTAGCATATTTGTTCTTGTTTCTGGGTTTCGGTTGCAAACAAAGACCCTTTATATAAGGAACCACCAAGAAAGCTAGAACTGGGTTCTGAAAAATTTGTCTTCAACACCAAGACCCGTCTTCACATCCAGAATTGAAGGGGGAGATGGGTGCCTAGAGAAAATTTCTGGGTGAAGTGACAGTGAAAATGCAAAGGATGCATTCCTGTAAAAAAAAAATTAAAAAAAAAAATTTATTTGTTTTTTTATTATTATATGAAAAAGAATAACTAAGAAAAAAAGAATTTAAGGGGTAAATTGGTCATTTTAAGTTCAAAAATGCCACGTGGCAACCTCCGTAACGGAACTAACGACAATATGTACCAATCCTCGGTCGGGTCAAGAACCTCAGGTACCGTATTGATATTTTTCAAAGCTGAGGTACCAAAAGTTATAAGGAGGCAAAGATGGGGTACCGTACGGACCATTTTCCCTGATAAAAAAGAGAATTTTGAGAAATAAAAGGAACTGGTTTATTGGAGAAGGTGTATTTAGTAGGGTTTTTGTCCATTTACCCCATTTTTAGAGATTTTTTTCCCACTTACCCCATTAAGTTTTTTTAATTCTCTCTTACCCAAAACACTCTAAGGAGGTATTCCCTAATACCCCATTAAGATTTTTTTTTAATACCATTTTACCCTCACCCCTTTGTACTTAAAGAGAGAGAGAGAAACCATGGGAGACTTCGCCGGAGCCCCGTCACCGGCCGCCGGAATCCGGTCAACTTTCGCCGGATTCCGGTCACCGGTCGCCGGATTCCGGTCACCGGCTGCCGCCCACCGGAATTTGCTGAAAATCTCGTCTGAAAGTTTTTTTTAGCCCCAATAGACATCTATTGCCCCCTAATAGAGGGGCAATAGACCTCTATTGCCCCCCAAAAGACGTCTATTGCCCCAATAGTCTATTACCCCCTAATAGACGTTTATTGCCCCCCAATAGACGACTATCAGCCATGTATTGCCCCCCAATAGACGTCTATTGCCCCCCAATAGGACTTTCAGTTGCCAGAATGAGAACTAATCTCCCTAAATTTAGACAAATAAAACTTTGATTACAGAAAAAAAACAAGGAGATTACATAAATTCAAAACGTCTATTGCCCCCCAATAGTCGTCTATTGCCCTCCAATAGAGGGGTAATAGACATCTATTAGAGGGTAATAGACATTCAAAACTTTTTTTTTTCTTTCCTTCTGTCCCGTTTTTTCTTTCATTCAAAACTAGAAATTGATTTGCGCACCCAGAGAAAAGCTTTGGGCACCCAATCACCTCTCTCCTCTGCCACAGCCTGGGTCGAGCACCAGCGGCGTCCAGGAGGCCATCGAAGACGTCGTGTGGTCGTCGTTGTCAGCGCCGGCCGAGCTTGGGCGAGCTGCAGCAGAATCCGAGCAAAAGTCGACCCGCACCAGCGAGGCGATTGGACGCGGTCAAAAGCTCACCGGCGAGTTGCACGGAATCTGGGCTTTGCAGCAGTTGGACGCGGGCGATGCAGCAGTTGGACGCGGTCGAGCTCACCTGCGAGTTGCAGCGGAACCTGGGCGAGAGGTCGAACCTCACCGGAGTTGGAGATCGGGGAGCGATGAGAGAGAGAGAGAGAGAGCAGACGGAGAGGGATGAGAGAGAGAGAGAGTTCAAATCGTGGAGAGAGGAGAGAGACATAGAGGCAGATGTAATTAATTAATTAAGTGAAGGGCAAAACTGTCATTTTTCCTTAAACAGGATAGGTGGGAATAAAAATCTGTTGCTGGGGTAAATGGGATAACTTTGCCTCAGTTTGGTGCTTTTGGTCAAGAACCCTATTTAGTATTTACCTAAATGGTTTAAAAAATAAGAAGAAAAAGACAGCTTGCATTCTAGGGCTGGGATTTAGAACCGTAAAACCGACAAAACCGCACCGAACCGGACCGAAAAACTCAGTTCGGTTCGGTTCTCCAATATATTTACTTAAGTTTTTTCGGTTCGGTTCTGGAAGAAGCAAGTTCGGTTCGGTTCCGGTTCTCTATTTTTTTTTTTGCTAGGAACCGAAGGACATATGTCCTTGTATCATTGGAGGTTTGACCAAGTCTATTTCCCTAAAATAAACTCTGCTATAGGAGATCTCATGGCCTATTTTATATACAAAAATTCAAACTTTCTCTTCTTTTCAGCTTTTCTCATCCCTTTCCCTTTCCCTTCGGTTCAGAACCCAAAAACTCCTCTCAAAAGTCAAAACTCATCTCTCTCTCTCCCTCTCTCTCTCTCTCTCCAAATTAAAAATTTCACTGTTCTAGTGTTCTTCATCTTCACTTCTTCCCCAATTCGAAAAGACCAAAACCCAGAAAGTGAGAAAACCATCCAACAAGTTCATCTAAAATACGAAATCAACAAATCCCAAACAAAGATCCTCATTCAATCTAGCACTAAGAAGGCTGCTGCAAAGAGATGGAATTGGAAAATTGCCTGTTTCTGGGTTTTTTTTTTCAATTTCATCAAGGAACCGTTGAAACCGGAAAACCGATCCGAAGGTTCTCGGTTCCGGTTCCCGTCGGTTCCGGCACTGTCAACTACAACAACCGAACCGAAGTTTCCTTTCCGGTTTCGGTTCCGGTTCCGGCGAATTTTTCCATTTTCAGAACCGAATCCAGCCCTATTGCATTCAGAGTTTTAATTAGAGTTGTAAATTTACATTTAGATTTTCAACTAAAATTGTCCAAACCGATATGAATCCAACAATACCAATTTAAAATTTAGGGTTTTTGTCCATTTACCCCATTTTTAGAGATTTTTTTCTCACTTACCCCATTAAGTTTTTTTAATTCTCTCTTACCCAAAACACTCTAAGGAGGTCTTCCCTAATACCCCATTAAGATTTTTTTTTTATTTTTTAATTTTTTTTAATACCATTTTACCATCACCCCTTTGAAACTTAGAGAGAGAGAGAGAGAAAAAATGGAAGAGAGAGAAACCATAGGAGACTTCGCCGGAGCCCGGTCACCGGCCAACTTTCGCCGGATTCCAGTCATCGACCGCCGGAATCCGGCCATCGGCTGCCGCCCACCGGAATTTGCTGAAAATCTCACCGGAAAGGTTTTTTTGCCCCCAATAGACATCTATTGCCCCCCAATAGACCTCTATTGCCCCCTAATAGACGTCTATTGCCCCGATAGTCTATTGCCCCCCAATAGACGACTATCAGCCATGTATTGCCCCCCAATAGAACTTTCGGTTGTCAGAATATGAACTAATCTCTCAAAATTTAGACAAATAAAACTTTAATTAAAGAAAAAATCGAAGAGATTACATCATTTCAATAGACGTCTATTGCCCCAATAGAACTTTTTATTTTTCCATTTTTCTTTCCCTTTGGCCTTCTGCCCCAATTTTACCACAAAAAAAAAAAAACAAAACAAAGAAATTGATATGGGCACCCAGAGAAAAGCTCTGGGCACCCAATCGGATTTCAAGACCGTGAACGACGCCGCTGCTGATCTTCTCACCACCTCGGAGCCTCCATCGTGAAGCTGACCGGAATTGGAGGCGTTGGGTTGCTGGGCCTTGTCGATCGAAATCAGACTCAGATCGGAATCGGAATCGGAATCGGGGCTGGACCGTTAGAATCGGAATCGCGGCTGGGCCTTACAGTCAAGTGTCTTCGCTGCAACCGGCGAAAGCTCCGATCTCTTCCTCCAAGCCCGGAGCCTCCATGGCGCGGCAGTGTCGACACTGTACTGGGAGAGGGAGAGAGAGAGAGAGAGAGCTGCCGGCATAGTGCGGGAGTGAAGAGAGAGAGCGTCGTCTGGAGAGAGAGGAGAGAGAGTTCCGGCAGAGAGAGGAGAGAGAGTTCCGGCGTGAGAGAGAGAAGAGAGTTCCGGTGAGAGAGGAGAGAGTTCCGGCGTGAAAGAGAGGAGAGAGTTCCGGTGAGAGAGAGGAGAGAGAGTTCCGGCAGAGAGAGGAGAGAGAGTTCGTGTGAGAGAGAGGTAAGAGATGAGTGGCATAAATTGTAATTTGTTAATTAGGCTGAGGGTAAGCTTGTCTTTTTATGTTAAATTGGGTAGCTGGGAATAAAAATCTGTTGCTGGGGTAAGTGGGATAATTTTGTCCAATTTTGGGGCTTTGGGTCCAGGACCTAAAATTTATAAGGAATAAAATAAATACAACTCATACGATTAAGAGTGGTTCTAGTTGTTAAAAAGAAAGAAAGAAAAAAAAAAAAGTAGTTCTAGTTGGACCTCCGAATTTGATATTTGGACCTCCATCTTTTTTTAATTATCAATAGATTTTGTCAACTTATATGAAAAGATAAATAAGAACAAAGAGAAAAAAAAATACTCTTCTTACCTCCCCAATATAACATTCAATTTTTTCCCGAAATTCCTCATATTACCTATATAACTTTATAATTTACCTAAAACAATTAAGTAAAGATAATTAATTTCTATACAGGGCTCTATAATTTAATACAAAAGTAAATTAAAAACAATATAAATTTGAAATTTCCTTAAACTAAATTTATTGAATATCTTGGTGTAGTTATTACTAATTAAGATATAAGCTTTTAATTAGATTTAATCGATATATATATATATATATATATATATATATATATATATATATATATTATTTTTCTGAGAACCAAAGTCTTTTCTAGAACCATCCATATTGCAAAACAAACAAACAAAAACTATGATCTGGATTAATAGAAAAATCTTTGTAATTGTCTACTTGTTTGGATCCTCCAAGAATCAGTTTCTTGTTTCGTCACTAAAAGTACACCAAAAATATAGCCAGTTTACTCACACAATTCTTCATGATTGAATTGATAGAGATAAGAAAAAAAAACAACAAATTGTTGAAGATACATATTTAATTGTTCAAGGGTGTTTTGGTAAAATAATGAGGTCTACTTAGTTATTTAAGTATTCAAAAAAGTGAGTTGGAGGTTTAATAAGTAAAAGAGGTCTAAATATCAAATTTGAGAGGTCTAACTAAAACCTCCCTACGATTAAAAAACTCATTTTAACAAAGAAAAAAAAAACAATGACATAACTATTGGATTTCTATACCCAATTTTTAGTTAGTTTCTATTACTAACCTATTAGTATGCGTTACTTGGTCATAGTTGAACAAGGCATGCTTTGAATAAGTGTGCATGACTTGTCGAATGAATGGTCATATCCTATGTATCACCGTGGTGTTTTTTTCACTACAACTTCTTGTCTATCTGTAGATGGGAGCGGAATGATATGTAATGGTCATTCTAGCCTTACCTTTATGTTAATGAAAATCTCTATGATCCTTTTGCTCAAAAAGAATTAAAAAGCTCATCTTTTAGTACAAAACTCATTTAATAAACAGATTATTTGTATGTCAACCCACCAAAACTGATTATAGAGCTTCAGATTGGGCTACATATAACTAGCGCACACAAGCCATTAAAAATAAGTAATTTTAAGTGTCTTTACCATCTTAGATGTGTCAACTAGTGAGTTATGTACTCATGACCCATTTATTGAACAAGTTAGGCAGCTCAGCACGAGTCACTTGTTTAATAAATAAGATACATTTCCAACCTAATTTATTAAATGGCTTAAATTTGTGTTTGTTTACTATGACAAGTTTATTATTTTAACACGACACAAATATGATATGGCATGACTAAGACTGGACGGCTTGGACCTGAGATGAGATCTATGAGCTCGTCGCCATATATATGTAGAGGCCCAAAAGTAGTATTAATATAATGTGATGTGGCTTAAATGGCCTTTTCCTTCATTTTCTTGTTTTTTTTTCTTTTTCTTTTGGCTAATTTTAGCTAAAATTCTAATTTTTGTACTTTCTCTAGAAATAGAAACTCTTCTTCTTGTTTTCTCTTCTTCTTCTTCTTCTTCTTCTTCCTTTTTTTTTTTTTTTTTTTTTTTTTTTTTTTTTTTTTTTCAGTTTTCTATTGGGAGATTCTATTCATACCTCCCAAATTAGCATTTACACCTCTTTCAATTTTTAAAATTATTTTTTTCCTATAATTTTAGAGGGCATTACGGAAATAAAAATTGTTCAAAAATTGAGGGAGGTCTAGATGCCAATTTGAGAGGTATGAATAGAAGCACTCATTACTTTTTTAGAGGTCTTTTGCTACTTTTATAGCTGTTTGGCTCCAATTTTTCTTGAGCTGGTCAACAGTCTCTTTTCTTGCGTGGGCGTGCCAGCACCGTTCGGGTGCGGTCGTCGGGGGTGTTCTTTGACCTGACTTCTTTCGAGCGACTGTAGACGAGGAGAGCACCAACCTCGTCGTGGGGGTCTTCTGTGCCTCGTGCTGGAGGACTTTGTCTTGTGTCACCAAGTCGATACTCAACGTTGTAGGTCGAGCAGAGCGAAATCACCGGGAAGTAGAGAGAACTTGCCAAAGCGTGACTTTAGCTTAGCTGGTTTGCGAGAGCGTTATCCTTGCTTGGCTGGTTCCGTAACCGTTGTGGTCGCGGTACTACAGTCGGCTCCCGAGGAGACTAGGACCGAAGCACTTTGACAGAGGGTTTGGTGGCACTGACAGTCGGCTCTTGAGAAGACTAGGACTGGAGTGTGATCACCGGTAAGAGAAAGAGAGGGGTTCTCCGGAGAGACTTGAGTAATCGTAGAGATTAGTTTATGAGAATTGTGTGTTTTGTTACTTGTTGTAGCCTCTATATAGGCTACCAAGCCATAGTGGTTGGCCTTAAACAAATCATGATGGGTTAAGCACTTAAAACACTAATGGAATTGTTAGGTTTAAGCACTTAAACACTAATGGAATTGTTAGGTTTGAGCACTGAAACACTAATGGAATTGTTAGGTTTGAGTCACTTTCTGCTCCTTTATTCCTTCAATTATATCTCCACCAAGAATTCAGAATGGGCCTTTGACTTCTTCATATCAAATGATCCACCATGAGTGTAGATCATTCTGGTAAAATTTCAGAGCTTAATTCCATGTGGTTGGGCCGGAAACGCTGCTGGACACCTTACAGGTCCGGTTTTCCAGTTTTGTCTTTCAGAAAATTGGACTGATTGTTTGAAGGTTTTCCACTCTAAACTAGCTCTTGTACTATTCATAAGAAATGATCCTTGGGATGTCTAGAATGAATCTGAAAAGTTTTAGCTCATTTGGATTTTGTTTGGTTAGTCTGCCGCCCCTCCTTCCTTGTTTAGATCGGTTTCTCCTAACTGCATAATCTTCCATAATTCTGCAGGTAGGCTTTATTTAGCCTCTAAATAATATATTTCGAACTTGTCGACAATATATAGCTTGAGCCACTGACATTGGCTCAATTTCTCCAAGACACGCCTTGTCAGGCCAAAATGCTCATTTTGGGTTCAAACAATAGCTAAAATTATTACTTTCCTTTTTTAATTTTTTTTATTGTAGAAATAAATTCTTTTTTTCTTGTTTCTCTTCCATTTTCCCTCTTCTTTTTTTCTTACTGTAACATATGGGGCCAATATTTATACTATTTATAATTCGCCTCAAGTTTTTAAAATTTTAGGTCTGAACTTAGACAAGACTCATTAACAACCTTACTTTCAACAGCAAAACATACCCAAGCAAAAGAGAAGAAAGAAACATAATTTTAAAAGAGAGAGGAAAATAAAATCTCTTATAGAAGTAAAAAGTAAATGTCTCACTTGGACATGCTATATTTAAAAAATAAAAAACTGTGGACACTGTTCTGAACAAAATGTGGCCAACTTGGTCTAATATCGAGCCCCCCATCTTCTCAAAATTATTGCAAATACATAAATATCGTTGTTTTACCTATTGTTGTTGAGTTGTGTGTCTATCTTTCCGAACATTCTTCAGTTCACGGAGGGTGAAAGTGCACATGCAGTTTGAGTACGTGGTGAAATCTGAGTCGTACAATACGTAGGGTTAACAATCAAATTATCTAGGCCATCCATTGAAACTAACTTTCCTTTGATGTTAACTGTTAAGCAACAATAAATACTGTTTATAGGTTAAAAAAAATTCGATAGTAAAAAGCAAATAGCTAAAGGGAAATCTATGCGGCAATTGGACTATTAAATTCCGGAGCGTTGGCTTATTGATTCTTGTTCATCTTCATCATTGGCATCTCTCTCACCGTTGCTTAGGGCTTTCACCCCGGTCTCTTCAGCCACTTCCATCTCGTCATCATCCATCTCTAGTCTCGTCGCCACCATCATCGCTCTCCTCTTCGATCTGCTCTCATGGTTTGAGTTGTACGTTGGCTCTCGCTCAGCTAATGTGGTGGTGGTTTGGATCTGTAAGGAGTTGATCGATATATGAGTTTCTGTAGTTTATACACTACTAGAATGCACTTGACTTCCTACTGCCAGTAGGCTACTATCTTTGTGGATTTTGATTCATGCATTTTAGTCTCTTGTGCTCTCTCTTCTTGGGGTTTGGCTTCTGATATCAAATCTTGCTATCCAAACTGTTAATTTCATTCTTAGTTCTTATGGATCTGTAATTTAAATTGGTAATTCCAGAATTCCACAACCATACATAGCTCAATCAATTTATTGATTTTAGTTTTGGATCTGGGTAGAAGTTGTGTAGGAAGGAAGGTGTTGCTATCCCTATTGGAATTGGTAGATCAAGCCATAGTGGTCGGCGTTGTATGTGTTTGAGCCAGGTTTTTGTTGGCGGGGTTTGGATCTTTATTTGGGCCGGGTCTATAGCTAATCATTGGTCTGGCCTTGAGTTAGTTCTATTGGTTTCAGCTTGGATATGGGCCTAACTTAGGACTATAAAGCACTTTGTTGAGTTATGAAAAGGAAAATATATGAGAATTAAAATTTTAAGATTGAATATCAGAATAATTAAGTAAATCAGAATTAAGATAGAATTTTATTAATTCAAATATTTTCTTTACATAATTAAAATTCTAAGAATAGAATGATTAAGACTGTTATCTTGAATAGCTATTTTAAAAAATTCAAAATATATGACAACTGTAAATATTTTCAAGTTCTTAAATTTTTTAAATTATTGAAAACTCTAGCCGCTGCATGCATGCTTCCCTTAAGGGGAGAGAGGCAAAACCCTAGCTTTTCCATATTCTAGTTTCCTGAGATCATGGATGCAATGGTCGAGATAGCCATGAGGTTAGCTGCTTCACCTAGTTTGGCTGATGGTAGGAAGCCGGTTGATCTTCGGCCACCAGGAGGAAAAGATTTGCGGAGTTCGCAGACATATTTTATGGGTAAACTGTTGACGGCTAGGGCATTCAACAAAAGTTCGTTCATGGGAATGTTCCGTCATGCGTGGAGATTGAATGGCAGGTATACGGTGTAAGAGCATAATGATCAGTTCCTCTTCACGTTATCGGACTCTTTGGATCGAAACCACATCTTTTGTGATAGTCCGTGGAGGTTTGATCATGCGTCGGTGGTGCTGGCACTGTACACTGGGTCGGTCAGATCAGTGCAGTACCTCTAATACCATAGCTTTCTGGGTCAAGGTCAAAGGACTTACTCCGGCCTTCACTCAGACCGTTGTCTCCGCCGGCTTGGCTGTGCCCTAGGACTTTTCGTGTAAAAAGATAATGTTGATCGAGTTTAAGGCGGGCTGAATCCGGATCCAGGTATTGGTCAATTTGATGCAGCTAGTATTGTTTAGAAGGTGTTTCACAGTGAAAGATGGTTTGGACATAGATCTGGATTTCTTCCATGGGAACATGTATGGCCAATGACGTGATTGTGGGAGACTTACCCATATTGGTCTGCCATGCTCGGGTCCGCTGTTAGCAGAGGCTTTGAGGGACACAGTATCGTCGGCACGGCGTAATTTAGATAGGGTTCTGGCTAGGGTGGATAGCACACCTACTATGGGTCCATCGATGGTGTTTGGTGCACAGACAGGAGAAGATGGTGAAGTTGGGCTAGCTCGATTCATGCCTACGACGACCCCTAAGCCTCGGGCTCCTCAAGTAATCCAATCTAGGTCTGCAACAACTAGGGAAGGCATTTACCGCAGTACTCTCGAGACTGAGGTAAGTAGTGAGGCTGGCTAAGCTAATACATGTCAACCCGTCTGAAAGGCTAGAGATCAGTGGCGGAGATCACAATGTAGAACTTTCCTCTAGCCAGGTGTTGCCACCTAGTCGTTGGACAGCAGAGGAAGCAATTGGATGTGGTTGGGGTTTCATCGAAGAAGCCTAGGCTTAGCCTAGCTATGGGCAAAATCAATCTTGATAATATTACTATGGGGTTAGTTGTTCTGGATTCATCACAGGAGGGTACCAAGAAACGAGGCCGCCCCCGAAGTGCCAAGAACAAGATCAAAGTTTGTTGTAAATTTGGTAAAGACTTCTCTTGTGAAGAAGAGCAAGAATTCTAAGAAGGTGGAAAAGTTGGTGAATGGACATCCTGAGTTTACCTTACTGGTGTAAGTAGGTACCGCCTAATCCTCCAAAGGGAATAAGGTAGCCTCTGCTTAATTTGTTTCATTTAGAATAAGGTCTATGCTAGTAGAAGCTTCTCTAGAAGCCTTTGTAGAAGTATCTTGCTTTTTCGTTCCACAATAGCGTGCTTAGTGTAGTAGGGTTAGATAGAATAGTTTTGCCTATAAGGCGAGTTGATTTTGTTAGCATAGACTACTCGGATTGTCCATTTAGTCTATTTTATACTATTTTTTAACCATGAACAAGGGTCATGAACTCTTTACCTCAAAAAAAAAATGTTTTAATGATAAAAAACATTTTCTCAATTTTTTTTTGCATCATTAATATTGTTTAAGTGTATGAGTATGAGAGTGTGGGATCGAACAACGCATCAACAAGGGTGGTGACAAAGTTATTGACATTTGAGAGTGGCTGACAATATGGATCGAGATCGGAACAAAGATGAAAATGACTAATATTTTTAGTATAAACACTTCACTTTCATATTATCTCATCCAATGGTCGGACTAATAAATTTATATGTCCAACCACCACTTCGTTA
This sequence comes from Rosa rugosa, assembly GCF_958449725.1. Lineage (NCBI taxonomy): Eukaryota > Viridiplantae > Streptophyta > Magnoliopsida > Rosales > Rosaceae > Rosa > Rosa rugosa. The sequence continues at coordinate 24,527,936 of NC_084824.1, read as the reverse complement.
GTTTTGAAAGGAAAACATTTCGTCATGACCGATTATTATTATAAAACACAATATTGGTGAGAATATAGAATTTTGTGCGTATTAAAAAAAGAGAAATGGAAGATGGGAGATTTAACATTACATGTATAACTACCTTGTAAATATAAATCCTGTGAAAGGATTAGCCCCAATTATTAGTAGTTTCGGCCTTGACAAAGGTTGTCAACATTCAAGGCTAAAACTTTTTATTGGTAGCCGAATAATGACAAGTTATTCCCCCCAATTTTCTTACATAGATTGACATAGGCGAATGACTTGCAAAAAGGAATTGTGAGGGAGTGGTTACGAGCATTTTAGTTTAACAAGTATTTAGAGTTTAGGGTTGATTATATAGATCGTGGCCCAAACGATGATAGAAATACGTAAATTTTTTACCATAGCCTTTTCTTTTCTTCTCTTCATCAGAATATCCAAGGTCAAATTGGCCAAATTGTATTTCTCCCACCTTATTGGTTTTGGAAGATACACTTTTCCTAACCAATAAACAAATTAAACCAAATTAGTAGACACAAAGATTGAAATATATATAAAGTAACAGTTAAGAGGTTCTATTCAAGTTTACGAATGATTCTCTCTCTGACTCTCGCAAGAGAGGTAGCTTGGCGGCGGCTAGGTTTTCCTGGTGGCGGCTCTGTACTCTCACCCAAGAAGGGGGTCTCTTCACCTCCCTCTCGGTTGTTCCTTGGTAACGGCGGGCGTGCTCGACGATGCCTGTATTCTGTAGGCTTCGGCCTTATTTTCTTTGCTGCGTTCGTGATTTGCTTTCGCGGCAATGGTGGTGTGGCTGATAAGGAGGCGATCTGGGGTCATCTTGACGGGTCTCAATGGATGGGTTTTGCAAAGGCCGACGCTAGTGATTGGGTTGCTGATTGGATGACAGATCCAGATCAGAGTGCTCTGGGGATGCTGGAGGCAAGGTCTGGCATCGGTGTATGCTCAGATTGCGGCGAAGAACGTTGGCAGAATTGGGGTGATCTCGGACTTATGGGGATCTGCTCGCCGTCGGAGCTGTTTCGCCAAGAATCGGGTCCGCGTGCTACCAGTGGTGGTGGATGCACGGGCGTGGGTCTCCGGCGAGTGGTGCATGGTGGCGGTGGCAGGGCTGTCTTCTCACTTGGTGTTTGTCCTAGGTGGGTGGACAGGGACTGGTATTGGGATGTCCTCATCTCCGGTGACAGAATCTGGAGAACAGTGGTGAAGGCTTTCCAAAGTGGTGGTTGCGCAGTCGGTGTCCTCCGGCGGGTGTTTGGTGGCGGTGGCAGGGCTGCTTGCTCACTTAGGGTTTGTCCTAGGTGGTTGGGTTGGGCCTGGAATTTGACTGTTAGGGTGCCAATTTGGGCCCCGGTAGTTACCCTAGTTTTATTTGTTATTTTAATTTTGATCCTTTATCTTTTTGTTCTAAAAGATAATGGGTCTTTTTGTTTCTTGCTTTGAGTGGGAAAGATCACAAAGAAAAGAGATACCCGTTGAGCCCCTATATTGGAGGCGTTATTTTTATTCCTCGGGCTTCTACTTTTCTTTGTTTGGGCTTAATCCTAGAAGGTGGGTGTGCTAGGAGATTACTAGTTTAGTTTACTCTGTTTAGGGGTGGCTTTGTAGTAGTTTCAAAGGAACGGTTCTTTCTGTCGCCCCCATAGGGGGGGATCGTTTTTGTACTGCTTGCTGAGCTGCATAATGGATGACCTTTACCCGCAAAAAAATAAAAAAAAAAGATTGAAATATATATATGTGATATTTCCGATATATCTCATGGATCTCTCTTTTTGGAGGGACCAATATATTATAGGGAGAAAATATCTTAGCTCCCACCGTTTCTGCAATACTTCTCCGATATAGTCAAATACCCTCAATATATAAGATATTTAGGATATATCCTGATAAAATGAAGAAATATATGTAAAATCTGATAAAAAAAATTAGAAAAACTAAAAACTAGAAGAAGAGAAAAAACTCAATTATTCACAAATAAACATACATTATGGAATATATGGAGATTATCTGGGGTGTAAAATTTTAATTACAGTTTCTAGTCAGGATATGGCCTAATAAAGAGGCAGATTACCCTGTTTAGAAAACAATACCTCGAGTGAAACCTTTGAAGACAGATTTGGATGAAGAGAAATCCCCTCGAGGCAGATTTGGGTGAGGAGAAATCATCTCTAGGTGAATCTAGGTGAGAAATGATTACCTAAATGCAAATCTGTGTGATGAGAGATCTCTTCAAGGCAAATATGGGTGATAAAAGATCTCCTCAAAGCGAATCTAGGTGAGGAATATTCCCTTTGAGGGAAATTTAAGTGAGGAGTGGAATTCAGGTGAGGAGAAGTTCCCTTAAGACAAATCTGGGTGAGGAGAATTGGACCACCTAGAGTTTCATGAAGCAAAAGAAAACAAACTTGATGAAGCCATGTTTCAAAAAGTAACTCAGTGTAATTCAAAAACTTAATAGAACCACCTAGAGTTTTATTTTGGTCATCTACCTTTTTTTTTTTTATCTTCACATGCTTGCCACGTCATTTTTTTGATGGAACCGTCATGGAAATTGGACGGAGGCATGCGGTCGATATCAAAATAAAAATTTAGATATTACATTAGTAGCGTTGGGAGTTTGGGTATCAAATTGACCTTGACACCAAAAATGTGGGCAATGATGGTGAATTTTTCTCAATTCCAAAACATGCTTGCAGTAACTTGCGTGCCGCATGAGGATGTGTGTGCACTTTTTATAAGTGACTTGGTTTACTAAGGTACTGAATATATGGTTTGTTACTTTAGATTAGTTGCAATGAGAGGAAGGAATATGAGGACATAAGAGAGCCTTGCCACCTGTTGCAACAATTGTAACTGCCTCAAAGCACTAAATTTCAATTGTAGAACTGGAATGATGTTTGCTTATTTCTTTTAATGCAAAAAAAAAAAAAAAAGATATTCCCGAGTTTCAGTGAGAGAGAAGAACATTACAAAACCGCGGTGCATAGTGGAAGGAACAAAGATTGTTAGAAAGTTAGAAACTCACTAGGCCACTAACAAGTCCTACATTATGTATCACAAAATTTCTTCGATTGCCTCTCTTGTGCATCTGGCCCATGCAAGAAAACCTTCATTTGAATGAGGTACTGATGCCCGGAAACACCGTACCAATGGGTCATGGATGGAATTCTTTTACTCCCTTTTACATGAGCAAATGAGGAGTTTGAAATAGACCATTGATGATATGGAGACAAAAAAAAATACCATTGCATATGTCAACCCTTATTGTAGTTTAATGATCAGCAATTTCCTCACTTTATACTCCTTTTACAACATACATGTCATCAAACACAGCCTGTATTATAAATCAAAAGGAAAGAATGTCAGATGCAAACTGAAAAACCACTAGGTCGACTTATTCACACCAAAAATTAAGCATGCATAAAATATTTTTGAGTTTTGGACACACCTAGGTCTCCATATAATCCATCAATCACTTGGGAGATTCCTAACTCCTAAGAGCAACATGAACACAGTGACACAGCAGCGCATTTTCATGCATCAGCAAACAAATGAATTGCAAGCCCACAAATTAAGAAAAAATTTCTGCAATGGACTGGGACAACTTTTTAAAGTTTTGAACCAACTAAAACTACATTAAAGAGAGGAAAACTAACAAACAGTGATTCAAGAATAAATATAATAGGTTGGTTTCTTATAATATACCTCCTATAATATTTAATACATACAATGACAACTTAGAAAAGCAATTTATTTATAGTTACTTGTTACATGCAGTAAGGTAATATATATATATATATATATATATTCACATAAAAAAATCTCGGGAGAATTCCACAAATGGTCACTTAACTATGACTCATTCTACACTTTGGTCACTCAAGTTTCAAATATATCACTTTGGTCACTCAACTATTACACTGTCAATCACTTTACTCAACCAACGAGTATTTTTCTCTCACTTTAATCACTTCTCCCAATCATTCTAATACATATTTATCAATTTTTCACAATTGGTTGGATGAAAATATCATTAATATTGTGGCAAATAATTTTTTTTAATGAAAAAAAATTAACAAAGTGACTAAAGTGATTGACAGTGTAATAGTTGAGTGACCAAAGTGATATATTTGAAACTTAAGTGACCAAAGTGTTGAATGAGTCATAGTTGAGTGACCATTTGTGGAATTTTCCCAAAAATCTCTTGAACAGAAGAATAGCCTGCATCATTACTGACATTACACGATCTAATACCACAATCTAACATTATGGCAACTGAGCAATCTAACATTATGGCAACTGAGCAAGCCAAAATCTCTTGAACAGAAGAATAGCCTGCATCATTACTTCATGGATGTTGACATGTTGTACATGTGGTCATTTTTGTTTAACCTCAAGCTGTTTTGTATCCCTAAACTTGAATTTTACTAATATGCCACACGCACACACACAAAACAAGACAATATGTAAGTTATAATTTATAAGCTACCTTAACAATGTCATTTTTGTGTGCAAGTCATTTGCCTTCCTTTCTGAACTGGTCATGAGGTGCTGTGTGGATAGGAAGCTGCAAAAATGTGGAACATTGTCAGAATGTGGTTCATGGATATTACAACTTACTAGACCAAAGTGGTAAGGACAAAGAACTAACTTTTATTCATCATCACATCAAAAACCACCTCCTGGAATAAAGATTAAGTAAAATATAGTTACAACTGAGAACAAAATCAACAAATGCATATAATTTAGAGAATATAGAACGATACCTTTAAGTTAGGCATCAAATGAATTAAATCACCATGCCAAAATGTAGAGAACTAAATGAAACGGAACCAAATACATGGAAACAGAGGAAGACATGTCCATGCTCAAGGAAGAAGTATTGCTTGTTAACTAATATAACCAAATTCAAGGAAAGATCAATTCCAAATCTTGAAAACAAAGTATAAAAATGAAAGCTTAGGTGGCGTTCGGTAAAGTTTTCAAGTCATTCTTTTCATTTTATAAAATAAAAATGGCTTGAAAATGCGTTCGTTGGTCTGTTTTCAAAGATGTAGAAAATAAAAATTGAAAATGATTTTTTATTTTACTCGTAAAACAGGAAAACGACAAATAGACGTTTTCACCTTTTCATTCTCATATTTTAGAAAAACACGGAGATATATTTTCCAAAACAAAGAAAAAAAAGAACGTGCTCTCTTCCATATTCTCACGTCGCTCTCTTCTTCTCAGGTCTCTCTCTCATCTCCAGTCGCCATCTTCTCTCGTTGCTCTCTTCTTCCATCACCAATAGTCTTCATCAAAAATCCTTTTATATTAATTACTTGTGATGTTTTCTTTATTTTTTTATATACATGCAGAGAACGAAAATTGAGTTCTACACTAAATATTGAAAATTGAGATTTTAAAAATACTACAACCGAATACATTTTCATTGTTTTTTGTATTTTCATACAGTAGTATCGGACGCATTTTTGAAAATTGTTTTTGGAATAAACTACCGGACACATTTTCGGATCTCAAAAATCCAATCTTGTTTTCTCGTTTTCATTTTCAAAATCGGTTTTTGAAAAATCATTTTTAAAAACATTACCGGACAGGCCCTTACTTTTTATCTTCACACAACCTCGTTTTGGTTGTGGTAAAATTTAATTTTACTACATTTCACTTTTCTTGGTCTTGTTGATCTGAATATTGACTAACCTCTAAAGAACTAACAACATCTCATTTTTCCCTTCACGTGACCCCAGCATGGGGTCGTGTAGCTCAACTGCCGTGTACTGAAGACCTTTTTCTATGCTATCCTTTTTTTTTTTTGAGAATAAAGCGTGTCTATCCTTCTTTCATGTAATAAATGCATTGTTTTAGTTAATGTTTTAAATCGCTGAGGCATAATCAAGGCATGTTCGGGAGAGCCTCACTAAACTGCAAGTCTTGAGGTATAAGACGTAAACCTTGAATTATGCCTTACTATATAAATATTTATAACTGAAACATTAAAATAGGTTCCTTGACCCAAAGCACCAAAATTGGCCATACTTATCCCACTTACCCCAGCAATAGATTTTTGTTCTTCACTACAAGAAATCTGGGCTTTTACCGCCTAAAATTTACGGCGTGCATACATGTGTGCCGTAAAAATTAGTCATTTACGGCGTGCAATTAATGCATGCCGTAAATGTAGTGTTACATAGAGTTATTTACGGCGTGCTTTAAAAGTGCGCCGTAAATAAGATCCTGTCATGAGTTATTTACGGCTTGCATTGGTAGCACGCCATAAATGTAGTATTATGTAGAGGTATTTACGGCATTCTTTGGTTGCATGCCGTAAATGAGGATGAGGTATTTAGTGCGTGCATTAGTTGTGCGCCGCAAATGGAGGTGGTATCAAACTGTGTTGCCCGCTCAATTTTTTTCGCCAAACTTAAACTTCCCACCTTTTTTTCTTTTGTTCTGTGAAAGGAAATAAAGGTGCTCATCGAAAACGAAACCTCTCTCCTCTCAGACGCCCAACACGGCTCTCTCGCGAAATTTCCCTCTTCCAATTGCTATTCCAATTCTCTTTTTGGGTTTTTGATTTTCATAATTTTCTACTGGTTATTGAGCAGCTCAGGTCTAAGTTTTCAAATACTCTCGAACATCCCCACACCTCCTTTCTCTATTTCTGTCTAGCCGACTCATCACCGTCACAATCCCCATAGCAGATCTACCTTTTCCGAATCGTGAACGTTTTCTCAGATCCACGCGATTTGACTCCCACCCCGTTCGTAGCTCCCTCCGTCACCGCTCACTGGTCAACAAAATCCAAAGAGCTTGCACAGCTCTCGGTGACCACGGCGAAGCTAGCGCATTACCGACTCTTTGGGACTCGCTTCCCTCCATCGCTGCCGTTGGTGGCCAGGTCAGCTCCCGATTCATTCCTCCACCTTCTCTTTTCTCTCTGATTGATCCAGGTATTCGGACTCTGCTTTGGTCAGCTGTATAACCTATTTCTTAGTAGATGCTGTGTGAATGCTTTGCTTGATTGAAGTCTGTTGCATAATTTGCTTAGCGATGAAGATAGAGAGTATGATTATTGTGTTAAGCAGAAGCATTGAAATAGCTTTCAAGCTATCAGCAATCCTAGCATAGTCAGTTTTACAGAGTGTACTATGAGCTGCTTCCTCTACCTTTGGTATGTTAGCGGTGGGGAAAGGATAAATATTGGTGTCCAATTTACTTTTACAGCTTGGGTTCTGATGGGTTATTTCTATGCTGCAAGACATACTTTAGTAAGATTTGGAAGCAAGCCTTGCTGCTCATCAGTTGTTTGATAGGTCAATTATTTACCTGTAGTAACAGAAAGCAGGGAACGATTTCCTGTTGGAAGACTGAATAGGTTCTTCTTCAGAATGATATATGGTTTTTTATATAATTAAACTTGGCTTGTTAGTTTCTGGGTTTTAGGATTGCAATTTTTTGTATAATCAGATGGCTTGTTTTCAAAAATAGATCCATTTTGAGCGAAAGACAAGAAGCCTTTCCAAAGCAAAAGTGTAGTGATCAATGTTAGATATAAGAGGCATAATTTCTGAAAGAATTTGAAATGAATCAAATTTTTAGAATGAGAAGGCTTGTTTTTAAATTTGGGTCCATCAGAAGCCTTCCAAAGTAAAAGTTTAGTGATTGATGTTAGATATAAGAGTTGCATGCTCGTCTACTTTGAATCTGTGATATTGACTTAGTAAGGTATAGACTATAGAGTCCATATTACTTAATAGCTTAATGTCACCTCCCAAGTTCATATTAAGCCTCTGGGTGGTCCATTACTCTATTTAATCGCACATCTTTATTTGTTTGATTATTTGTCACTGAGTTGTACGAAGCGTCCAAGCTAAGCTCAAGCTCAGTCATGGAAACAAGCCAAGCTGAGCTTATTCTTTTTCTGATTTTGCTCGTTTGGATTTAATTTGCTATGTTTCAATTCTATTTAAATTTTATTGGTATCCATATCAGTAAGGTTTCCATATTACACTTTCAAAGTATATCTCAAGGAATAATAAAATGAAAATCAGTAGCTTGATTAATCTTTTTTGTTTACTTGTTTATTTTCTTCACACGACTAACATGCCAATATTGATTATGTATGTACAGCTGCTGTAAGAAAGGAAATTTCAGACTAGACAGATCGTGAAACTGGCCGCAGCAAATGATCTCCAGTGTTCCAATTCATCTTAGCATATATTCTCCTAATGGTAAGATAATGGGTACTTGATTTGTTTGCTTGTACTTATTTTGCATCCGGCACTTTGGGAATTGGAATGAGAAAGAATGTGTGGAGGTATTCATAGACTGTTAACATAGTAATTTGTCTTGGATTTGACAATCTTGTTTCAAATGTCATTTACAATCTTAGGAAAATCTACTCAAGTTTTGCATATTATCACATTTCTTAAAATGATAAACAGATAAGATGGAAGGCTTTTTCAGGATTTCCAAAACTAGTATAACTAGAACTAAAGTGTGCCACATTGTTGAATGAGTGACCTAGCCACGGATTGTGAGAGTAGTAGTGTTGTGATTACCACATTTTCTTCTTCTCTTCTACTGACATAACAAATTTATGTTTGATTCCTGGCAGTTATCAACTTGACACATCTTGACCTTCCTGGGCTTACAAAAGTTGCTGTTGGTAAGTATCAAGGCTCATTTTTTTACATATATTTCTTTGTCGTTGTATCTGCCTGTGGAAAAGTGTAAAGAAGCCCAAGGGATATGATGGAAAAAGGAATGGTAGAACATAATGCATATCTAGTATTAACACATTCCTAGGGATCCTTGTACATATTAATTTTTACTGAATTCTATTAATCGTATATATGTGTAGTGTGACTCTTAACAATCTTGAGGTAAAGAGTCCACTGATAGTCTTTAGTGTTCATTAAGAAAATAAAGTAAGCAATGTTTGTTTGGAAAGTCCTATTAGTTAATTACCTTATGTTTTTACTTGGTGAATGACATCCTCTGTATGATATTTTTAATAGGATCAATGAGGTCTTTTGCTATACTAGATGAATCGATCACTGGTACATTCAAACAATTGATACCTTGGACAAAAGAAGAGGTCAGTATGTGCAATCTTAGTGTGATATGTAAGTGATCAAATTCAAAAGTTTGTACACCTTGCAACTAAAAGCTTCAGTTCATTTATATATGATTGAAGTGATGATTTAAACTTTTAAAGTATGTTGATAGAAGCTGTTTGTTTCTAGTTGATAGGTTGGATGAAAGCTCAATGCTAGCTATTAGTTGAGTGACGAGAATAAAAGCTCAGCAGAGAAGGGAAGGACATGGAAACAGAAGCATATTGAAAGGAAACCAAAGGCAGTTATAGTATAACAATGAACTTGCTTAAATTCCTCTGTTGTAGTTAGGTAACTTCAAATATGTTTAGGGTTTAGGGATATGACTTTAATTGATTGATGTAATGAGTTTTACTAATACATTTACAGTTGTTACTTTATAAATGAAATTAATTACAATGAGGGTAATATGAGTATGATATTTGAGGAAAAAGGAAATTTTTTTTTTTGTTTGAACATACCTCATTTACGGCGGGCAGTGTGTGCCTTAACTAGGAGTTTAGCCACTCTTTTACGGCGTGCTGTGTACGCCTTTAATATGAGGACTTTTACGGCGTGCAATGTGGGTAGTAAATGACCTAAATGATGGTTGTGGAACTACTTTTATGGCGTGTTACTTATTCTTTTATGACGCATTTTTGCATGCCGTAAAAGACCCATGGTCTTTTACGGCGCGAGCTTTTACAGCGTGTTTTTGTGCGCCGTAAATAGGCTTTTACGGCGCACATGGTGGGCCGTAAAAGACCAGTTTTGGTGTAGTGTTCCTACTAACCCAATTTAAATTGAAATGACAATTTCGCCCTTAATTTAATTAATATATTACATCATGCCACTAGGTACAGTGAGGTACACCGACCTCTCTCTCTCTCCTCTCTCTCTCTCTCTGCGCCATGGCGGCTCTGAAATCAGAAGCCCACCACCGCCGGACCTTCACTGCGTGCCGACCCCGATTGGATCAGAACACGATCCCAGCTTTACTGCGTTCAGAGCTAATCAGCGGGAAGCACGGCGACCGGATCTTCCAGCCGGAACTCGAACTCTCCTCCAGAAAGCTCCAAATCTGGACCTTCCGTTGATTCTTTGCCGGAGACGAAGGGTCTGAAGACCGGATCCCTCTGCAATTTTTTTTTTCCGTCTGAGATCGACCGCTTCTTCCTTTTTTTTTTGGACGATGTCGTTTTTTTTTTTTGGACAACGTTTTTTTTTTTTTTTAATAGATAAAATAGGGCAGAAGGCCTATAATCAAAGAAAAAAGAAAAAAAAATTGTTTTATTTAGGGGTAATAGACGTCTATTGCCCCCTAATAGACGTGCAATAGACGTCTATTGGGGGGTAATAGACGTTTTGAATTGATGTAATCTCAAAGTTTTATTTGTTTAAATTTAGGAAGATTAGTTCCCATTCCGGTGACCGAAAGTTCTATTGGGGGCAATAGACTATGCCCCTCTATTGGGGGGCAATAAACATTTCCGGTGAGGTTTTCAGAAAAGTCTGTTGGGTGGCGGCCAGTGGCTGGTGACCGGAATCCGGTGAAAGTTGGCCGGATTCCAGCTGCCGGTGACGGGGCTCCGGTGAAGTCCCTTATGGTTTCTCTCTCTCTCTCTAAGTAACAAAGGTGAGGATAAAATGGTATTAAAAAAAAAAAAAACAAAGAAAAAAATCTTAATGGGTTTAGCAATGCCCATATCTATAATTGATAAAAAAAAAAAAAAACAAATAAAAATTGCCCAAATAATGAAAACTAAGGTGGTTGGTGCATCATTTTAATTAATTTAGACTCAGCAATGCCCATCTGGCTTATCAAGTTCTTTTGTAGACAAAGTTGGAATCTTAAGAGACATTTACCCTCCAGTTATCACATAAAGCAAATATTTCTGGTTAGATATGTACCCCTTGCATCGTGTAATGATCAAACAACTCCCTCTGTGTGGGTGTGTTTCGAAGAACATCCAAAAAGTTGGTCAAATGTGTTTAAAGGGTCAAACTTTTGGGCTGTTTTTGCAAATTTTGGTTTCTGTGTTGAAAACCCAGTTGGGGTAAATTGATAAAATTAGCACTGCATTGATAAAAATAGCTTATCTGGTAGGAAAGTTGTATTACTTTCTCTTATCGATCATTTAGAGGTTCCACTACGACAACTGACTGAATGTGATTAAGTTATCAACTCACTCAGCTACATGCATTGATTATGTCGGATATATAACGATGTTTGATCGTCTTTGCAGGCAGCAGCAGCAATGTGCGTCGGAATAGGCAGCTTCTCTGACCCTATGGAAGCACAGGGGCTTGCACACTTTCTTGGTTTGTGGCACACATGCTTATACCGTTCTTTATAGGGTGCCTAAATGTTGTTATGCAAACATTATTGACATATTGAATGTTTAAATATATGATTTACAGAACACATGCTCTTCATGGGGAGTACAAATTAAGTTTCTGGTTGAAAATGAGGTATGCTTGCATCGAGTACTTTTTTGCTTCCAGTTAAGTTTTTTTCTGATGCACCAGTCATTACGAAATGCAAGTGTTGTTTGTGTTTATCATGAATTATAATTAGGTTTACTCATGAGAGTATGTTCATGGCAATATCACAGCCTTTGTTCATGGAAAGGCCTGACTTGATTCGAAGGCCCAAAGGCTATTCCAACATGTGCTATAATTAGCTTCAGTTCTGAAGTTTGATAAGAAGGAGAGGTCTATGCAATGTTTAATTAATAGTGAAACAGTAAACTTATTCAATGAGTAATATATCGTGTTTCTCTAGCTGAGTTAGTTTGTTGCTTTTAGTTGTTTCTTCTGTCTCTTCACACTCTTTCACTTAGGATTGCAATGCGACAGACGTTCTTGGTGCGTTGTTTGTATCTCTCTGTTTGATTAGTGTACGTGGAAGAACATGTTTTGAACCTGGAATCTGACAAGGATGAAATGTATGAACTCAAGAATTGGTTTGGAATTTCCCACTGAGAACAATGCGTTTATATAGTGAGGGAAGTTTTGAACTTGGAGTCTGTTAACAAATGTGATGTAATTTTGAAAATTCAATATGGGCAGTGCTTAATTAAACTGTGTGATTTGTGTTGAAGATTTTTAATTTGTTGTTCTGTGGCTTATTTGGGGATTTGTAAAATATCGGTGGTCTTGAGCCATATGCTTGGGGAAAGACAATTGTTGTGGTACTGGAATGACGAAGCACAGAATATTTGTAGGCGTTTTAATCGATTTCTCATACAGATGCTAATTATGTTCACTGCCTAGCACAAAGAGTATAGTTATATATTTCTTGATTTTAACTTTTATAATTTCTGTGCAGTTCCAAACATTTGGGCTTGATTTGGAGAAATACTCATGGACCCAGAGTTTGCAGGAGGTTAATGTAATGATTCCAGTGCCTGCTGGAACTAAATCAAGGGATATTGTATAATATTTATGAGGCAAAGAACCGTCTGAAGTTTGGACTGAAGAGTCAGCCTCTTATAATTGATGTAAGTCTGCTGGTTTATTATTCATATCATTACTATGCCATAACACAAACAACTAGATGTAATATGAAAGCATAGAGTTAACTTCATGGTAAAATTTTAAGAGGCAGAATGGAAGATTTAGTCTGCCATATAACAAATCTGCATTGTCGATGCTGTAATTTGTCTGTTTTGGTCTGTTATTGAGAATTTTCATTTCCTCAGCTGAATGCCGATTTACTAAGGCCTGGGACATCTGCATTTGCAGAATGGTAGATTCTCAATTCAATTAATCTTTGATTTCAACCATGTGTGTGATTTTTCTTTTCTTTTGTAGACTTTTTTTCTTTAAGCTCAGGAATACATTTATTTTAATTGCATTGATTGAATCTTTTTCCCTGAAAATAGTATGTCTGTCAGTTTGAGTGGATGATGCACCGATTCTTTTGATAATACAAAATTCAATTATATATTCAAACTTTTGGTTACTGAGTGTGTTTAAGTTACAGAATGTAACATAGATGTTGTATAGATAGATTGATAAGAAGTATTGACTTGCAAGTGTATCTTCATAGGATATTGGATTTGAAGTAAATGTAAAATTTTTAACTTGAAACTTTGCTCTTACATGATAAAATCAAATTCTGAATATAAGAACAAAAAGGTAAGCACACCGATATTGTGATTTTTGTTGAGATGTACTCTACCGACATCAGATTCAATAAAAACTTGATGGGACTCTCTGGTTTGTCTGTTAAGAGTAGATATTGTTGGTAACATATATGGTCGTTGGGGAGTGTACTATGTCCAATTCTGACTTTGTTGGATAATCAAGTCTGCACGATCTCATGCAATGTCATCATTTATTTTGCAGTTTATTGACATATGGGTCTCAGTTTTATTAATTGCTGCTGTTCCAACTTGGCTTATTGTTTCTAATTGCTGGTGTTTGTAAGAGGGGTGTTATTTTGAAAATAGGTTCCTTATTTTGAAAACAGGCTTTCTTATTCTTTCAAGTGCAAAACCTTGGTGATATTTTCATTCAATTTCTGGTCTGAACCAAAACTTAGCAACTAGCTTTCATTGTCTAACAATGGCATTTAGTTCTAACAACAAAACTATGAACTGGGTTTGTTTGCATTTGCTTCTTCTACCGATATTCTCGGCAAATGCAGTTCACTGTGGCACACTGGTCAAGTCTCTTTCATGATTCGATGGTGAACTTCCTTTCAAGCTCTCCACTAGGTAAGTGTAATTTTGTAAGATGGGTTTCTTTGGAGTCATAAGATTTAGGTTTTTGGGTTGCTTGCATTTACCTAATTACTTAGCTTCTCATCTTACAATTACATTTACTTTCAGAAGACATACGACTGTTAACGGATCAGAGATGTTTTACTACTTTATTGAGTCAAAGGGAGACTCCAAAGTAGACCCTTTGTTGCTTTGATACGGTAAAGGCCGTGGTTATTCTGCTTTCAGTGGCCTCATTTATTAAAATGGTACTGTCTTTTTCATCCTAACGGACAAAATTCACATACGAGTAACTGTAATTGCTGAGGAAGAAAAAAAGAAATGACTCCTGGTTTAAATTTTGTACAGGTCCTTTGGATTTCAACTTTACAGAGTATGATGGAGGTATACCAAAAACTTTTACTACCCATACTCATGGACAAGGGTTGGTATCTTCCCACTTTCGTTAAGCTTCTGTTTTATTGATCTTAGTTTTCTGACAAAATTGATATTTGTAGCAAATTTTCAGAATGTAAGTACATTGTTTATAGATGACCTGTTGCCACTGGTTTCTTCTATGCAATTGATGCAAAAGAATATGCTACCTCCGATACAAAAACAGCATCACAGGTTTACGCCTTTTTCCAATCAGTAATGCTTCGTATTCTCAAAAACCATACACTTAAGATCCTAAAATCAAAGAAAAATGCAGACATAGTTATTCATCATGTGGTTTCTTTTGGTTGTAATGCAGTGGTCTCAAGCTTCAAATTATTTGTTGGGGCTGATTCGTATGCCATTGTCGTTAAACATATTATAGTTGGTACAAACTTACTAAACAATTAACATTCAGATCAAATTAATCAAGCAACATTAATTGGGATCTTGAATTTAATGGTGATTAATTGTTTCAGGTAATGATGCCGGAGCATCACCACGCCTCAATCTCAAGGTAAAGTGACTATCTTTTATTTCAAACATTGACGCATCATGATTTTCTTTTCAACATAGTTTCCTCTCCTCTATTCCTAACTTCCTACCTGTAGTCCTATTAAATCATGTCAATCTGAGATTTCTAATGAGCAATTTGCAAAAGCATTCAATCCTTCACTCCACTTGAGAAAGATGCAATGACATGAAGAAAGATGCAGCAGACATGAAGAAATCAACTGGACACATCAGAGGAGTCAATGTAAAATAGTTGGTTCTAAGTTCTAACTACAACCATAGAACACTTTTGCTAAGCCTAACCATTTTTTTGCAATATGTATGTATCTGGTTAACATACCAGATTTTGGAATCTATAGAAGATATTTTGGTTACTTGTATAAAGTTTCGAATGTTCGTATTTGCTGTAGTTAAACATATAACATACCCGCGACATAGCATGGGGTTGATTTCTAGTGTTGTTTATTGTTCAACAAAGTAATGTTTGTTAATTCACATAAGATCATGTTCCATCTACCACCTATACTAGCTAGATGTCAATATAGATGGTCATGATGAGCAGAGGTTCGATCCCTGTAATTAGAAGGCGGAACAGCCGGACAAAGCTCGTTGATTCCCACCTCATATTCTCAGTTCCTATTTCCAGCAAGGTCCTATATGTTCAAGTTCCAGATTTGAAGGGTCTAATAAATTTTGCTGCATAAAAAGAAGGATTTACAGTCATTGGGAGTTACCATTGTTTTTAAGGATTAGCTCTTCTGGTATCCTCAAATATATTTTCCTTTGTTTTAAGGTATTAAGGTGGCTATTTATCGGTTCATGTTACAGGGTTACCCTCTTTGTGATATGGTCAGTTCTATGTTGCTTCAGTGTAGATTCTATTTCTTTGTTATTTGAGAGATGGTCAAGATTGGCAGACGTAGAAACTGATGGCCTCTACTGTCTAGCAATCCAAGTACAAAATCATCCTTTAAATCCAATTTGAGAGCCACTGGCATTTATGAGAAGCAGTTATTCTACTAGAGCCTCAAGATCAGAACCAGTGCACTAGTCATATTGATCATTGATTCCTTTAAATCTAATGTGCTGCTAGCAGCCTTGTACAGTATTAGCATACATATTTAGAATGTTTTCACTTGGTTCTGATTGATGTCAGACGACTCAGACTAATCCCTACATAATTCATGGTACAGAGCAAAAACTTCCTAAAAGCAAAGGCAAATGGTGAAATACCAGATTACACAAGGAGGCAATGTTGTTCCCTCCAAAGCTTCTAACAATACTTGAGTTGCTCCAAACCAAGGCCATAGTATCAAATTGACCAGGGCACCCGTTTATCGCTCCATTCAGGATAACTGGAGCTCTCATAGGCCAAGGACCAAGAGATTGCATGAATGAGAATTCTGACAGAAGGTTCCACAAGGCCACAAATGCTACAAGACTTTTGTTTCACAGAGTGGAGCTTATCCAAACTGTTGAGGGAAGCTTGTTCTCAAACCGGCCAAAGTTGCAACCCTTTCCCAAGAGCCGAATTAACCGATTTGAAAACTGTGGTAGGCACCAGAGATCATGAACTGGGTGCTCCAATTCCTTCATCTTTGGACCTAAAAATTTGATGTAACAGAAGAGAGGAGTCAGAATACTGGGTTTCATATGAGATAAATGAACGGTGTCATTGTGTAAGGTGTGAATTTACATAATATTGTTGTACTACAAAGTGCAACAATGAAGTCTTCCACATTGCGTAATGCTATTGAGAATAATAAATGGAACAATTAACTACTGAAAGGGGAGAAAAAAAGAAAAAAACAGAAGATGTTGAATTAAACTTCAGAAACAAAAATTGCAGCTTCAAAACAATGACTGATAATGATAGCTGACCGAAACTGGTCTTCTCGCTTGTAATGTTTGATTTGCTCAACTTAAATGGCAACATTTCTTCATTACTTTAAACCATGCATTTGAATTTCAACACAGTTTGCATGATCTTTAGATTATTTGTACTGGAAATCTGGAATTGATGCTAGATGTAATTATTTATGACAGACTATGGTTCTATTTGCAGGTTAGGAAAGTAAGGAAACTAAAAATGCTGCAGGTTTGCAACAATTCCATACTATTACTTAGAATCAATATTTCATAACTTTAAACAAGGGTAAGTACCACATATCCAGGGAGAAGGAACTATTTCAAAAAATTAGTTAGGATTGAAAATAAACCAGTTGCATACAAGTGAAGCACAGAAATACTGAAATCAAGAATAGTTATATTCTCAATTCTGGTAACTGCTCATTTGTTATGATTAGATGGAAGTGTACTGTATTAGGATTGAACTCATGGTTACCATTATCTTCAATGAAATGAATAAATTACCATGCAAAGGTAAAGAGAACTAAACTACCTGTACCAGGTCTGTGTCCATCGCACATCATCAGTTGTTCTTCCATTTTGAGTACGATAAAGTGTGCCTGTGAAGAGTTGAAAATTATTACAGAACAATGGTAATTACCAGCCATCGGGAAAAAATATAGCAAGTTAATCGATCTTATATTAGTCTAAACCTGGAAGGGAAGAGAAGGTAGTGATCTGAAGAGCTTACATTAGGAATTGTTGTACTTCATAACTTGAATGAAAGTAATCCGCAAAAATGGAATATTCTCACACCTCAAGGCAATGTTTCCCCTGAAACTTGGACCGACGAATATCCTGTTCTGCTAGATTAGTGAGGATTCTCATAGCTTTAATTATTGCAGACCTGAGTTCAATTTTCAAAAAGAGATTTAGTTTAGTGCTGAGGAAAAAAAGAAATGAGACAAGGATAAACAAGTTTGCTTCATTTCAAAAATGCTTCAAACTGATTTTCCACAACAGGCAATGGCACAAAAACTATGTTGAATTGTTTTGTTGGAATGAAAAAAAAAACAAAAAACAGAGAGAGAGAGAGAGCAACACATAAGATGTGGAGGTGATAGGGATCTCAAAAGTTTACAGTTGACTTCAAATGGAGATCTACACAACTAGGATATGAATGTAGCATTTGGCATATCTACAAATTATTGGAATACAACTAATCTAGTACAACTGGGACACCCCTCAGCATAATATTGCATATATAGGTGGTAAAAGCCACAAATTTCCAGCTGCATTATTAATTTGGTGAGGTCCTTAATAGATTCAGCAGCAACTAGTCTCTAACATTGATGTTGGACCATATCGATCTGTATCCTCCATGACAGAATAAAATTTGTATGATTAGATCAAATGATTATCTGGTGCACTATGTTTAGTCAAAATGAGCAAATTATAAACCATACAGTACAGGGGAAAAGTAATTGAACCATTAAATGAAAGAATAAAACTGTGTGTGTAAGAAGAAGAGACTTAAATTAAGGAGAAAATTCAGGCAACTGGGATTGAAATTTATTGATGGTATGGTACGCACCTACGTTATTCTCTTGATATGTGACAAACCATTGGGCATTGCATAGCTTCAATAATACCGGACTGAGTTAAGAAAGAAAGATGAAAAATGAGACATAACAATCAATATGAGTTGTTAAATGGAAAAGGATAAATAGCGTTTGATAAAAAAGTTGCATACTGTTGATATGTGGGATATGAGCAATCTTGGGCCATTCAGGGCCTGTGTCCTTGGTGCAATTTTCCTTGAGGAGGGGACATCCCGTAACATCGAGCATCTTCAATTTGGTGAGGCGTTGCATAGCTTGGAGTGTAGGTAGATTCTTGAGATTCTCACAAGACCGAATACACAGATTCTCAAGAGATGTGAGATTTCCCAACCACTCAGGAAGAGCCTCCACTCCGCTGAACTCAACTATCCACAAAGTGTTTAGACAAGTCAAGTGCTGAATTTGCTGGGGCAGAGACTTGAGCTTAGGCCACCCTCTCAAGGTTAACCTTTCAAGTTGTGAATGTGGTGGAAGCTGAAACTCAGGGAAGGAATGGAGCTCCTCCCAGAACCCGCCAATAAACAGTTTCTTCAATCGGGTGAGGCAGTGAAACCCTGTCGGCAGATATTTTAATTTCCCACAATCCCCTATTATCAACTCACGGAGACATGGGAAGCCCTGTAAATCTGCTGGAACAATAGATTGTAGATTATTGCAATTGCATATACACAACTCCAAAAGTAGAAGACTTGACGCCGTCATTGAAATGGATGTCAATTCCTCACAATTAAGAACAATCAATCTGCGGAGGACGCCTGATGGGACTGAAATGGATGGTGCTAGACAAGAGCAACCGGATATATCCAATTGCTCAAGAGAGAGGAGCCCGCTTAGTGGTAGACTTGATAATCCCGTACACCTTGCAATCGACAGTTGACGGAGAGATGATGGCATTTGCTGTGTGATGGGAAATATTGATGTTAGATTAGGACAATCTTGAAGCTTCAGAGAGGTGCAGCGTAGGAGGAGCCCACTTGGTAGGCTTGATAATCGATCACACTCTGCAATCTCCAACTCTAGAGATGCAATGCCCCCCTGTGTGGTTGGAAGTGATGTTAGATTAGGACAGCCCCAAATCTTCAATTTTTGAATAGAGGTGCAGCAATCGGGCCCAATCAGTAGGC
Source organism: Rosa rugosa (assembly GCF_958449725.1). Lineage (NCBI taxonomy): Eukaryota > Viridiplantae > Streptophyta > Magnoliopsida > Rosales > Rosaceae > Rosa > Rosa rugosa. The sequence goes on along the minus strand of NC_084824.1, from coordinate 24,508,554 downwards.
TTGACAATCCATTACAATCCCCTATGATCAATTCACGGAGAGAAGCAATGCCCTGTGTGATCCGAACCGACTCTAGGCTGGGACAAACCGTTATACTCATATGCTCAACAAGAGGGAACGAGTCTAGCCCATCAGCTCCCACACGTTTTAGGTTTTCCATCTCGTTAATCTCGACATGTTTAAGATTAGGTAGCTGACCCAGTGCTGGAACTCCTTCACAATTGGGGCAGTCGGATAATTTAATCTTCTTCAAGTTGTTGAGACACATCACCCATGACGGAAATCTGGCACCCCTGAATCCTTTAATCTGCAGCCTTTGCAAATTAGTATTTGGTCGGAGGCCTTCTAGTACATGTTCCTCATTAATGCTGCTGCTTGTGCTACTCTCCGACCCTTCCTCATTGTTGCCGTCTCTTGTCCATTTAAATTTTAGCCCGCATACATTTCTCTTCTCCTCCAATTTTGCCTTCTTCGCTTCGTCTTCACTCTTCACATGTTCTAGATTCTTAATAATTAGTTGGCCTTTCAATTGCTTCAGGCCACCTAACTCTCCAATTCCAGGTCCCATCTCCTTGCCCACACTGAAGTAAGGTCGTAATGTTCTAAGATTGGACAATTGCCCCAATATCCCAGCTGGAATCTCAATTTCCTCATCAAAATAAACATGTCTCAAGTTGATCAAGTTTTTCATTTCCTGCGGCAACTTTACGAGATATGTACCCTGCATTCTCAGTGTTTGAAGGTTATAGAGCTTGCCAATAGATTTTGGGAGTGCCTTGATTCTTGTGTTGGAAATGTTTAGATACCTCAAATGCTTCAACTTGCCAATTGAATTCGGCAACTCCTCTATACCCGCCTCTTCTAAATCTAAGACATGTAAAGCTCTCAACTTTAGGAAAATGGTTTTGGGGACTTGATCACTCATAAATAGAGAGCGCAACCTTGCAATACTCAACTCTGACATTCTTTCTAGTGTTGAAGTAGAAACTCGTGAAACATGTCGAATCTCAGGTACGTGTATCGTGATCCTCTATCACATTATTTAAATCCTGCATCAAACTCTCACATTTGGAAACTTCTTTTGCAAGATCATGCACAAGATCGTGCATTTTGCAGTCCTCTATAATGTCATCGTCATCCTTGGTAGCATCTTGGAATAAGGAGTTTTGATATAAAATATTGAAATACTCATTACCTATATCCTCCATTTGTTGCATATGCTGACCAGGATAAGGATGGAGAAATCCCTGAGCCATCCATAGTTGGATCAACTTTTCTCTTTCAATTGTGAAATCTTCCGGGAACATTGAGCAATATGCAAAGCATTGTTTCAAAAGTGATGATTTCAAATTTTGAAAACTCAACTTTAAAACAGACATGATTCTTTCATCTCCTTCGGGTAATTCCCATATTCGACTTGCTTGAATTGACAACCATTCTTCTGTACTATTTTTAGTACGCATCATGCCTCCTAAAACCTGTAATTATATCAGTTAAAAATTTAGAAAATCCATTGATGTATGTATTGATTAACAAGGTGAAGTTGTGTGCTTTAAAGTAAAATAGTTAACTTCATGTACAGTACACAGCTAAAGAAAACACATCTTAAAAGTCTACCCACTAAATAAAAAAACTTGGAAAAGAAGGGGAAAATGACCGAAAAAGAAAAAAGAAGGGGAAAAGAAATGGAGAACACACTTCATGTCCCAGTAAAAGAAATCCACTCAAACCAATTTAATGACATCGCATAATTGGATTGCACTACATTTATATAAAACGCCATTTCTAATGGAAGCAAACCACCCAAACCTTTCCATTTTAGATTCAAAATTTCCAAGTCCCATCTCCACAAGTGGCTGGTTGGGCTATTCTAAAAACTGTTTGGGGAGGGCTTGGATTTAATAACCAATCCAACAGTTTTGATGTGAACACTCAATTGGTCAATTGAATTGACAAACATTGTTGAGATTTTTATTTTCAATGCAACTTTTCTTCTTCTTTCTAAACAAGGGCTATAAATAAATCAGAGCAAATTAATTACTTTGTTTTAATTTATCCCCACCCCACTACATTCATACCTATATCAGTGAAATCTATTAGATAATAGATAAAATGCGTATAGCATTTATTATATGTCTATACACGTATAATTCAGAAAAAAAAAAAAAAAACATATTTTTGTTATACTGTTCTTATTGATTGGGTAAATTGCAAGTATTTCAACATCAAACATACTATACACATAAAATACACCAATCCATATAATACAAAGGGAAAACAACCGGCAGCTGAAATAGAAAAAAATCATTGATTCTTATCCCATGAATCAACGTTCTGCACTTTTTTGATTTGCAGTACTCTTATATTCGAAGATATTTCAAACTTCTCTAATGAGTTTTAATCATAAAATTTATTGCAACTTTCCATCATGTTTTTTCTATAGTAAATTATAATGTAGATATGATATTTTGGCAACTAAAATTTAAAGGTAGATATTAATGGGGACATAATGGTAAACTAAATTTTAGTTTAAGTTGAAATATGTGTTTTGCGAAATTTCGATAATTAAATAAGCAAAGTTCAATTTTGAAATATCATTGTACCAGGATTTAATTAGAAAGTAGGATGGATTGATGGAATGAGCAAATGGTAGGTTACACTCTACTAGACTAATTAAAGTTAAGACTTAATTGTGACACTTCTGGTTCTATAAAAAACATAGTCAGTAAAAAAAGGGATGTGTATAGCATGCGAAAAATACGTATGTGGATATTTTATCAAATAGTTCGTTAAAAAGTTTGGCAAAATATTTTTAATTAATTAAATAATTAATTTTTTAATTAAAATTATTAATTTATAGTCATTTTTGTTCAATAATATGTGTAAAATACGAAAAAAATGTAAAAGTCGTGTATAGTACGTGTATAATATTCTTGGTTTCAAAAGTATGAGAAATTTAACGAGTCCCTTTTAAAAATACGAAGTACGAAAGTATTTTTTTTATAAAAAAAGTAAGTATGTGTTTTATTCTCGTATAATACGAAAAATTACTAAAATAAATCATTGAGTGTTGTTCTTATTTTTGTAGCATATATTCTCTTTCTATCTGCTCTTATCACAAATTTGGCATAAGATAAGAATAAAACAAGGCTTGAGGGCAGCTGCACCAACCCTTCTTTAAAAAAATTAAAAAGAATAAAACAAGAAAAACTTGGAAAGGGAAGTCTGGTTATACTTGTACATACCTTTGCCACTAACGGGACACCTCCACACTTCTTAGCAATTTCCTTTCCAATTCTCTCTCGGTCTGGATCATTGCCATATGAAAACAATGCTCTTTGCTTCAAGATGGACCAACATTCGTCATTTGATAGTTTGTCCAATTCACACCGAGTAAGTGTTTCTGAAATTGATGCCACCTTGGCACTGCGAGTAGTGATGATGATGTTGCTTCCCGGAGCAGAATTGAGCTTTGACAAACAACTTCTCAAACTCTCCCATTTTATACTATCTTCATTCCAAACATCATCTAGGATAAGAACATATCTCTTCCCTTGTAGCTCTTCTTGAAGAGATTTAAGCAATGCATCTTGATTTGTCATCATTCCTGCCTTATCCCTCTTTAGAGATTCTAACATCTGGTTTAAAATCGTATTCACTTCAAAAATGTTAGATACACACACCCATATTTTTTTGTCGAAGTGTGTATCTATGGCAGGTTTATGGTACACTGATTTAGCCAAAGTCGTCTTTCCCAATCCCGGCATTCCCACAATGGCCATAACTGAAAGATTGATCTGCTGATTGGTGGAGTTGGTCAAGCTCTCAACAATGTTTGACACAACACCCTCCCTTCCAATGACCTTTTCATCCGGCTCAAAGAATGAGTCGGTTTGATTTCTGTCCGGCCGTACACCTTGCGGAGTTGCATCTATTCTTCTTTCAATTAATCCAATGAGAGATGCATCACTCTTGAGATCCAAAAGTGATGCATTGATATGCTTTATCCTATTTGCCATTTTATGGCGAAATATAATGGGATTGGATGCAGAAAGAAAGTTGAGTACCTTCCTCTTCATGTGGTTTTGCAGTTCAACCTTACGTCGGAGAACTTCATAGTTGCATTCATCCAGCACATTGTCTGCATCATCAGCTACGCCTTTGAGTTTCTTCACCCATCCTTCCACTACCTTGCCTCGATCCAGAGCTTGTGGTTTCTCCGCCGCATCATTCAAGATGTTCTGGATTAGTGATAACGACTCGCCTAGCTTCTTCAGATCTCCTTTGAACCCCCATGCAAGACTGATTTGCTCATTGACAAGTGAAGACACCTTCTTCAGCACACCCTCAGCACCAAAAGTAAGCAGAAATTCAGCTGCCATATTTGATAACAATTAGTTAAGTGATAGATTTTCTAATCATTGGTCTCATGTGGATGTATGAACTCTCAATTTATACACAGATAGATGGTGTGAGAGTAATCATTAAATTCTTTGCTTGGCATATAAATGTAGAAAAGCTTGCGGCAATACTTTACTTGGCTCTAACATCGTCATATTCTATTTCTAAAAGCACACGCATTCGCATTTGTACATAATCAGTTTAAGAAAGAATAATACTTAAAAAGAAAGAACATAGAAAGAGAGAATATATAATACTTGGATTGAGAATAAGGCAATTAGAGGCATCCTTTATATTCTTGGCTTGAGGATAATCTCATGTACCACACACACCTGGGAATATTGATCTCCTTCAAAGAATAAGCTTTTTTTCTCATGACAGATGAAGCAAAAATAATTGAAAGTGCAGAGAATAATTTATGTAATTTTGACAATCTGCCATGGAAAAAGATTACCACAGGTCATGATTTATTGAGTTTCATTTTTTGATCATCATCAGTTGGCAACATCAGATTTTGTTTACTACATTTCTCTTTCAACGGGATCCTTCGACTCCAATTAATTGACATTAATCAGGTTACACATAATCATTTACGTACATTTTTCTTTTCAAAATTGATGCTCTATTCCCTGCTACCAAATTAATTTTATCCATTTTTAAAAGGGTAATGGTACCTCAAGCAGTCAAGCAGCAAACTAGCACTCGTAAATTTTTCACACTTTAGTCTCTTCTGTGTATTTTAACTTTTAACGTTCAAGCAGCAAACTAGCACAGGTGAATGGGTTAAAGAAGAAATGATCATGGTACGTTCAAAACTAATGTTAATTCTGGACGAGTGAAGATCCAAATAGCTACCTATCTTGTAATCTAGTCTTGGAAAGAAAGAGAATTTATTTTGCTTTTTCTTTTTCTATGGCATCCGGCCACTTGATTCCAACTCACTTTAAGCACCATATACCATGAAAGTAAACGACATGCCCCAATTACAGGGCCAAGGCTCACAAGCACTCGAATATCTCTCAGTTTTGTGTCCATGCAATATTTATTTTTTCTCATCCAAGAAGCTAAAATAAGCTATGGGTACAGAAAACCAGTGAATGGAACAGAACTGTGAACATAGTAATGAGATAAAGGTAGAGAAATCTGCAGAGTAAATCAGTTTTTCACATTTTCATTAAGCTTGTGAACTTGATTGCAGTCTAATATCTTCTTATTGATCAAGGAGAAAATGGAAAAGATCTGTTCTGAAGGCATAGACTTGAGTTTGGGCTACTTCTATTACAATCATCGTCATTGAAGAAACATCAGAGTACGGGGGTCGTCTAGGGTACCTTGATGTATGCCATACCCTCATTTTTTTTTTTTTTAAATAAATTAATGTAGTGGAAACCAATTGAACCGGTTAACAGGTTACTCGCTTAAATTTTGACATGTGTCATTTTTAAATGTCCATAAACTAGTAAATAGGTTGTAGGTGGAGTAATTACTACAATTAGAACAAAAATTATCCTTTTTACATCAATTGTTGTAGTTTGTGGTAAATTGCGTCGACTGAAAGTAATTTACAACTTCAACGATGGAAATTATGCAACGGAGAACTTCATTACACCAATGAGAACATACGTGTTTTTAGTCAAAATATAATGGTTTACCGCCTATATGATAACACATTGTGGTTGGGGATTAAGAGAGAGAGTTCTGATTCGGCAGGAAGAGGAGGACATCTTCGTCTTCCAATTCAAGGATAGGGAGGTGAAGAATCGGGTTCTTTCTGGAGGCCCATGGTTCTACAACAACTCCATGCTGCTACTAGCAGATTATGATGGTATTTCGGCTCTCGACGAGGTACCGCTGCACTCTCTTGAGGTTTGGGTGACGGTGAGAGGCTTGCTTATAGCTATGCGCAACGAGAAGGCGCTGACGATGATTAGTCATGCTCTGGGGACTTTCGTTCGGATTGACCAGGGGGCTGTGCAGAGGAAAGACACGGTTCAGAGGATCCTTGTGATCCAGGATGTGTGCCGGCAGATATGGGCACAGCGACAGTTTGCGTTCTCGCCGATGGTTTCGGTGTGGGTGGAGCTCTAGTACGAGAAGTGCCATGGGCTTTGCAAGGCGTGTGGATTCTTTGGGCATGGCGGTGGGCTTTGTGATAAGCGACTGGAGGCGGAGGCGTCGCTGGAGGTGCCGGATGCTGTGGAGTCGGGTTGTGCAGGGGTAGGGCTGGAATCTGTTTCCGGAGTGCAGGCTGCTGTGGCGGCAGTCGTGGAGATGGAGATGGTGCTGGCGGGATGTGGTTTGTCATCGGAGGCGACTGCCATGGCGTTGGTGGTGGTGGATGGCCCCGGTGTCGACAGCTGCAACAATTGCAGCGTTGGCTGCTCCGGAAAACGCAGGAAACCCTAATTATGAATTAGGGTTGACCGCAAGGTTTGGACTGGGCCTCGTGGCAGACAAGGAGGGATCTGCTGGGCTTTTTGCTGGGCCTGGATCTGCTGGAAAATGACCAAAGTTGGCTTTAGGAGTGAAAAAGAAGAGTTTCAAGCCAGGTTTGGCATTTATACCTCCGGAATTTCAGTTTGGTGAGTTGGTGGAGGTCCCGATCTCGAGTGTGCCAGCTCCAAAGAAGTGGGGTCGTCCTTCTAGACGCCGAATTAAAACTCTTGAAGCAAAATGTGATACTGAAAATGTGGATTTAAGCTCCAACTTGGATGGGAAGGAGTTGCTTATTGTTTAGTTATTTTGGTAAGGGTTTTAAACCTGTGTGAGTGTGGTTAAGTTTCTAGGAGCCTTTCTATGACGTTTCTAGTTCCTTGCTTGTACCACAATTGCGTGATTGGCAAGTGAGGACTAGTTGAATGATTCTTTCTGTAGGAGGCGAAGCTTTGTCATGCTTGGATAGGCTTGCTTAATTGTGAGCTTCCCATTGATGTTAATTAGTTTGCTTTAGCTTGGATAGGTTTTACCAGATTTTCTTGCCGGAATTCTTATGTAAGTTTTGTAAGCTATGGCCATTTGGCTGTTGATTTTTGAATAACAATCAACTTCTATTCAAAAAAAAAAAAAAAAAAACACATTGTGGTAACATTTGTAAATTAGTTCAAAAAACAGTAATAACAAGTTGTACGTGAATTAGTTACTACATCTAGAACAAAGATTATCTATTTTTACATTAATTGTTGTGGTTGTCGTAAAATGCATGTAAAAAATTTCATTTTAGCCAAACTTGACAACTTTCATTTGAGCCAAGTTTCGTAAAGAATTGCTAGGGTTATCGTAGGTTCTCTGTGACAAACCTTTTTCATCTTTGATCTTCAGATCATGGCCACTGCTAGCCTTGTTCTCCGTTCTAATGGCTCTGCTCGAGTGTCTTTAGGCTTGGCAGGGACGGCGGCTCTGCAGGACGACCATCACTACATGGTGGGTTGTCTTCTTGGACCTAAAGCTCGGTTTCCGAGGTTCAAAAACACAATTCCTTCTATATGGCGCATCAGATCGAGTCTTACAGTCCAAGACGCCGGTGACCGCTTCTTGTTCCAATTTGTTCGAGAGGTGGATCGTAATCGTGCTCTCCACAGTGGCCCTTGGTTCTATATGAACACCATGCTCTTGTTAGGTGAATATGATTGGATCAGTTCTGTGGAGGCAATCCCTCTGTAGGGTGTGGAGACATGGGTGGCAGTAAGAGGTTTGCCGGTAGCCCTCCGAAACAAGACTGCCCTAACTCTCATCGGATCTGTGATTGGGCAAGTGATCCGTTTTGATCAAACGGCTCTCCATCGGAAGGAGGAAGAGCAGAGAATCCGCTTGATTTTGGATACTCGTCGTTGGGCACGTACATGGATGTTGTTCGAGTTCTCCTCTATGATTGAACTGGAGATTATTTTGATTTATGAGAAGGTGAAAGGGTTTTGTAGAGATTGCGAACTCTTTAAACATGATGTGCTGGGATGTGATAGTTTTCTCAGGAAAGAAAAGGATGAGTTGATGCAAAAGCCGCCGGAGGTGGTGATGGCAGGGTTGTCATTGGAGGGTCAGGGGCGGAACTCGGGATCTGGTTCTATTTCGAGGGAGCCCTTGGTGCAGATGGATGGGATTGACGTTGGCATGGAGATGGTGGTGGTTCCTGGACATGTGACAACGCAGGTGCCTACTGAGATGCAGGATGGGTTGCATGGACTCGAGGAAGCTCATGCGTCACATCTTGACGTAGGGTCTGCTCTTCTTTTAATCCTTGGTGCTCCTTCCTGCATCGATCTAATTATGGCTGGTCTGAATGTGGAGAATTGCTTCACGAACTGGGCTTCAATGGTGCCGTCCAAACTGGTGCCTTGTGTGGTTGCCCTAGACACTAAGAAGGTTGAAAAGAAACAGTTTCCGAGTGTGAAGGTTATGGACAAGGTGCTGTTGGGGTCGAAACGTAAAGCAGCCTTCGAGCTTACTAGGATTGGGAAACGGTACCTAGCTCTCCCCACTCCTGAGTTACAGGTGGATGAGAATATCACTCTGATTTTACAACATAAGGATGGTAAGATTGTTGTGTCTCCCAAGAAGAAAAAGCTTGGACGTCCTCGAGGAAGCAAAAATAAACCCAAAGCGGCTCGGGTTCTTGAGTTGGAAGGGCAAGTGAAAAGGCCTAAGAAATGGAAGAGTATGGGGGAGAAGGCTGATGTCGATGGCGTGGGTGAGGTTGGACCCATGTTGCTACATTCTGAAGTGGAGAGTGAGATGAAGAATGGTGGCATGGAAGGGGAGTCTCCTCTCCCAATGTCTGCTGCTATTTAATTTTATATAGGTCGCAAAGGTCAATTCCTCTGAGGATCCATTTTACTTCTCTTGCTTCGGGGGTCTATGATCTTTGTTTGGAATAATGGTGCATATTTGCTTTAAAAGGTGGGTGTACTTGGGGTTTCTTGGGTCTTATTCTAGTTTGGAATAGGTGTTTAGGGTTCCCTAAGGAACGATTCTTTCTGTCGACCCCATAGGGGTGTTTCTTTTTTGTACTGCTTGCTGAATTTTATATAATGGGCTGACCTCTTTTCGTCAAAAAAAAAAAAAATGCATGTAAAAAGAACTATATTTGGTTAAGGAAAATACTAATGCTATAATTAATTAGTAATAAAGACTATTTAATTAATACTAATTCCGTGAGCCTAGATTAGAAGTTTTTGTTTTTAATAAGGAAAAAAACGTAATTGGCAATAGTGTAATTGTTAATTGATAATCAAACATTAATTGACTAATGATAAAATTAATTAGTAATAAACACTATTTAACTAATAGTAATTGATTAAAGACTAAACAGGTTACCAAATATTAAATATTTTAAACCATTGGATATATTGTTAATCCAACGGTCCAAAATATTTAACAAAATGAGTGTATGACAAACACCCGCGTATCGGCGTATCTAAGAAAATTCTATCAGAATACTAGCTTGAGTTTGGAAATAAGGAATAAATTTTTCTATTTCCGTGTGATGAAGGCGTCCAGTAATCACATGGTGATTTCCTTATAACTTTTTGACTGATTAATGTTGTTCTCTTGTTTCATTGTAAATCTTCTCCTATGGAAACAATATTTCATAACTTCGAGTAAAATTAAGCACCACATTGCCAGGGAAAAGGATAAACTCAAATCTTTATTTAGCATATAAGCTAAGGCTGTGACATACAAGTGAAGCAAACACATACTGCATTATCTGTTTGAGTTACTGTATTCACGATTCAATTATTATAACATTAATGGGTGGTACTAAATGACTGTGTTCTTTAACTTTGAGCTAAAATCATTTTGCCTCCCAGAATTTTACATCTAAAATCGGTAGTGCCTCCGAAATTTTAGTTTGATCGCTTGTGTCCTTGTACTGTCCAATTAATTTGATCGATTATAATCAATCCTTAACTAGTCCATCAATTTCTCAATATAACATTGCCCACTCAAACTACACTTTGGCCTTCAGTCATGCAAGAAACACATCATTTACATGTCAATGCTAAAATTGACCCTAAGTTGACTCTCATCGTCACCAATTTAGAAAAAAAATTTGACGAATTAGTTTACTAATTACTATGATGGAATGTATTAGAGAGTATAAGGGCATATATGATCAATTAGAGGTTCGGGGATACAAATGATTTTAGGTGTAAAATTCGAGGAGGTAAAATGAATTTAAACCTTAAACTTTACTAATGAAAGCCACGTATAGAACACTAATGCACAATGCCAATTAGCATTTGATTCATTAGACAATACATTTCTCTACATTAAAATGTTGATAAAGAGCCTAATTTTGATCGAATCCCTCATTCCCTTGATCGCCCTAACCCTCATTCCTCGATCACCCTAACTCGATATCGAAATCTTGTAAAAGAAAATAACATTACTACTGTTTGAGCCCAAAAGTAATTTTGGCAATATCCTGTAGTGGATCTAGCACAGCGGGCCGATACCTGCGGCCCAAAAATAAGCCTACTATGGTTTGGGTTACAGCTTCGCCCATTCCGGAATCCATGAGGAAAACGAAACCTTATTGGAGGTAAGTAGCAGAGATCGATTAGGAAACTTCAATCAATAATCCTTCTACAACAAGGAACAGTCAAAACCCTAGGTATATATACCGGGTTTCAAGGACGAATTAAGGACCTCTCTCATATCAATCAATCCTAGCGATTACAAAGCCTCCCCGGAGCAAACCTTCAACCTTGTTGAAACCCGGTGACCGTGCGCCAGTCCTAGTCTCCCAGCGAGCCGACTGTCAGCATCACCAGACCAACCCGGCGACCGCACTTCCAGTCCCAGTCTCCCAGCGAGCCGACTGCGAGTGCAACCGCCACCGTTACTACCAGCGAAGCAAGGGTAACGCCCTCGCAACCCAGCGAAGCTAAAGTCACGCTTTAGCGCAACCCGTGCTTTCTCCCAACTTCCCAGTGATTGCTCTGCTTAGTCTGCAACACTAAGTATCGATTCGGTGAACGCAAGAGACCACAACCAAAGTCCTTATCCGTAAGGCAAAAGTCCTTTTCCGAAAGGCTAGAGAAGAACCCTGTGACGAGGTTGGTGCTCTCCTCGTCCACAGCGCTTGAAGAAGAAGTCAGGTCAAGGGACTACCCCAACGACTGCACCCCGCGGTGCTGGCACGCCTGCGCAATCACTCGCTCAAAAGAGACAGTTTGCAAGCCAACTGGTTTTGGAGCCAAACATTTTGGCACGCCCAGTGGGACCAACTAAGTGTCTCTCCGTGAACGTTAGCCATTGGGAAGTCAAGCGAAAACCCTTACAAAAAGGGCTATGCTAACTGCTCAAAACACAAGACCTCCAGTTACAAACCGCATCCTCGCGCGGATTGTCGTGGTCTGTCAGAAGAACAAGTAATTCAAAAATTCTCTCTTTGTTCCCAATTCTCCGATATGTCAACTGAACAGGGAGAGAGTCACTCGACCGCTACTGAGGGTCAAACTGTCATCACTGATCAGGCCAGTGAGCCTATCGCTACCCCTGTCTCCAATACGGTGGAGAGTGAAGAATCAGAGGATTTCGTTGAGAAGCCTATTCCAGAGGGAGCGACCGTCGAGGTTGCATGTGCGATCATCTCAGAAAACATTGAAAACCATCGCAAGAAGATGGCTGCTGATCTGAAAAGGGAGAACGCGAAAACAGATAGAATCTTACGCGAAATAAACCAGCGTATTTCCCAACAAGCTATGGAAACTAAGCAACTGATGTCGCAAACTGAGAGTACATTAAAAGCTCAAGCTATAAGCATCGCGGATGCCCAAAGTCAGCAGCAGAAAAAGATCATTGATGCTCTAGCGAATCATACCAAGCAAACAGCATCAGATATGGCAGGTCTTCGCAGAGATGGAGCAACTCTCGCAACCGAGGTGGCCATGCAACGAGCTGAGTTGAACCAGGCTAAAGAAGTGTTGAATAAGACGTTAGGAGATCCTAACGCTATCCTTGGTTCCCTGGGCCAACCATCTGGTTCAGGTAAATATGTGCCGCCGAATCAGCGGGAAAAGGGTAGCAGCAGTACCGCCACACCTACCGCTACACCCGCCGCGACCGTTGCTAGCACGCAATTGAGAGATAAGGAACGAGCTCTGGTTATTGGCGGCAGTAAGGAAAAAACCACGCCGTCAAGTGGACAGACTGCCAGACAGAAGCAAAAGGCATCGGGAAGTGTTGAAACTGCGTCCGACCCCGCTGTGTTCATTCAGTACGACAGCGATGGGGCAGAGAATGTATACCAAGAGCTGCCAGGAAGCTATTATGGGATTGACCAGGCTGGTAATCCAATCAAGATAACAGCTTTGGCAAAAGAGATGCCTACGCCAGCAGTGACTCTTCAACAACCAGCTACAACCCGCGTTGTGCAGATAGGAGAAGGGACAGCGACTGTAAACCAAGCAATACCTGTGCAGCCTGTTCGCCATACAATGGCCATACCACCTCCTCCTCCTCCGGGTCCAGAATATGTGAGACGAGATGAGGTAGAGGAGATGATCAGGCAGGCTAACCCTAGGGCCCAGATGGATGGGGTCTATGAGGGACCTTTCCCACCGCACATAATGCTCGCGCCTTTCCCCAGGGGCTATAAAAACATCATATTTGCTACCTTTTCAGGGGAGGATTCCGAGAATGCGGCAACTCATCTGGCCAGGTTCAGGGTACAATGCGGCCAGTACCAGAATGATGACATCCTCAAGTGCAGGATCTTTGGCACTTCTCTATCAGGGGCTGCCTTTCGGTGGTTCTCCAAATTGCGACCAGGAACTGTGGCAGATTGGCCTGCAATGGAAAAGCTCTTCCGAGAGACTTTCGGGGCCACAGAACCTGAGGTAGACTTGGCTTCTCTCACCCAGATGGCCCAACAGCCCACGGAGTCTGCTGTGGCCTACCTTCAGCGCTTCCAGATTCAGAAGGCCAAACTGAATGTGATCCTGCCCGAGAAAGAGTTGATCAAGTTGGCGATCAAAGGCTTAGAGCCGCGCCAGCGAAAGAAGCAGCATGGAAGCATGATTCAGTCAATGGGAGAGCTCATTACAGAGGTGGGAAGCTTCGAACATCTCCTCAGAGAGACTGATGCCAGAAAGAATGCGTCCAGAGGGACATATGTACCAGGGGAAAATCGCACCGTAGCGGCCCTGAGCTACCAGCCGGCTACGTATGATCCTTACTATAACTATCATAGTGAGGATTCGGTTCAGGAGGACGATGAGGAAGATGAGAGCGACATCGCCGCTTATGAACTGACAGGGAGAAAGAACCCAGCCTTGAAGCAACTGAAAATCTCCAAGGAACCTGTCAAGCTCAAGTCGATGGCCTTCACTAAACCTGAGTTTGCGGCGTATACATATGATGCCAACAAGGCACATGAGATTCTCGATGAGATGATCGCCGCGAAGATGGTGAAGACCGATTTTGGACCTTTCCCTCGACCAGATCAGCTGAAAGGAAAGAAGTATTGTAAATTCCATAACTTGTGGAACCATAATACAGCTGACTGTGTGAAGCTCAAGGACCAGATTCAGGTATGGCTCAATAACGGTAGTCTTCAAGTGGAGGCTCCAGTAACTACAGCGGCGCTTGTTGACCTAAACCCTTTTCCTGATACTGGGATCAACATGGTCGATGTGAACTGGACCAAGCAGAACCAGAGGAAAACAACCCTGGATTTGAACACAAAGGGGCGAGAAGGAGAGCTTAACGAGGCCCCTGCCCAGAAGAAGGCTAAACCATTTGGTCAGGCCTCACCTGTAGTGTTATGCTCGCGGTGCAAGGAAGAGTGTGCCATCCAAGTGTCGCATGAAGGGGTCGAGCAGACATTTCGTTTTGGCTCTCTCCCACCCATCAAGTGGACCTCGCCATCGCGAAACTATCAACCTTCCAGCCCGAGAGGAAAAGAAGACTTGGGGTCACCTACAAAGGACTCCAATCTGTTCAAGAAGCTGAGGGCAGTTACGGTTGATCAGCAGACAACGGAGAAGGCTGCAAACAAACACAAAGACATTCTGACCAAGCCCTATATACCACCTGCTTCAACCGCTACCATCAAAGAAGGGAAGTGGTACACCAGGGAGAAGGGGAAGGCAGTGGAGATAAGCCCTTCCAGAAAGCGAAAACTGCAGCGCAGGTTTGGGGAAGCCAAGCGCGCGCTCGAGGCTTTAGACCAAGGTCTGATCAAACCTTCACAATTGGTCAAATCGCCTGAGCAGTATCAGAAAGAGATGGAAGCACTTGCTGCCAAGCCATTAGTGGCCCCTCGCAGTTTGCGAAAGCAAGCGAGCTCAGCAATAAGGGTTTCTGAGCCCAATGTTTTTTGCAGAATTACCAAGGAGAAAACGCTTCCGCCAGCCAAAAAGGAGAGCTCGCCGTCCAGGCGGCCGCACGTTAAGCGCCGTTTGTTTCGCGATGAACCGGAAGCCAAATCCTCAGTTTTCGAGAGACTGGGGGGCAAGGATAGGCCTACCGACACTTTACAGTGGAGACCTAAAAAAGTCCAGAGTGTAGTAGTTGCTCCCTTAGAAGCGGATTCTGCTAGGGAACCAAAATCAGTTTCTCCTGAAAACGCTCCCGTGGTTCAGGAGCACGAGCAGTGTGAGATAAAGGGCCTCACTGAGGAATCCTTAGTAGACAGGTTGGCTAAACAGTTCAACACGGTTATCCCTGTCAACGAACCCAAGCTCAACTTGGAGGACGACATAGGTGAATTAGACACGTCCTGCAATATGGTTTATGTGCTCCCAGCGCGGTATGCAATACCGGTCGCGGCTCAGGAATGCGTAGAAGCTGAGGAAAGTAATACACAACCCCTGCAGATCACGTCAGCAGTCCCAACACCGGTAGAAGAGTTTGTCTGTCTGGAAACAGAGGACGCCAACGGTAAAGAATTCTTCATGAGCTTCACTAGGCCAACGCCTGCTATGGTCCAGCACATGAGACCTTTATACATCACGGCGGACGTTGGCGGTACCAAAGTTAGCAAGATCATGGTTGATACTAGAGCTGCTGTTAATGTCATTACTACTCGGACCATGCACTTGCTTGGAATCAAGAAGGAGAAAATCCAGTCCACGTCCCTCACTCTCAAGAACTTCGCGGGGACTGTAACAAAGACCTTGGGATTGCTTTTCTTGCGTATCAAGGTAGGTCCAGCAGAGGGGGTTTATGCTTTCTTTGTGACAGATTGCTACGCGGCCTACAGCGCTATCCTGGGAAGGGACTGGATTCACCGGAGCTACTGTGTTCCGTCAACCCTCCATCAGGAACTTATTATGTGGAACCGAGAGACAGATAAAGCTGAGGTGATCAAAGCCGATCCTCGTCCATTCCCAGTTTCCGCAAACTATGTAGATGCCAGGTACTATTTGGAGCCTATCGCTCCATTGCAAGTCAGTGGCCTCGATAACAAAGGCCGCCCCACAGGGGTGACGGCCTCTGAACTGGCACAGTGGGGGCTTACGCTCGCAAAAGAAGGCTTGGAAAGGCCTGGCCACGCTGTGCCTAAACCCTTAAACGATTAATGGATTACGACCTTCCAGAGGAAGGGATAGAGGCCCTCCACTCGCTGTACGAAAGATTGTCATCATATCTAGTGGAAAAAGAGGCCTATGAGCGAATCGCGACTTTGGAAATCGTTGAAGAGGAACTCTCTGATCAGGAACAAGAGGATGAGGTGGAGATTCAGCTCGCTCCGGCAGCGTTGGACGACACGCCTCCTAAAGTCAGAGACCCTACCGAGAAAGTTAATCTCGGGACAGCAGACGAGCCCATGGAAGTGGCTATCAGCGCTTACCTAGAGCCTAGCGAGAAACAGAGGCTTATCGACTTATTGTTAGAATTTAAAGACTGCTTTGCGGAAAAGTACGAAGATATGCCCGGCCTGTCACCGGACTTGGTTTGCCACCAGCTACCAACACTCCCTGACAAGAGGCCTGTGAAACAAGAACCGCGAAGAATGAATTCAGAAACTCAAATCCTCGTCAAAGAGGAGGTTGAAAAAATGCATAAATCAGGCATTATCAGGGTGGCCAAATACAATCAGTGGCTATCTAACATAGTGCCTGTCCGCAAGAAGAATGGTAAGATGAGGGTCTGCGTAGACTATAGAGACCTTAATACTGCTACACCTAAGGACGTCTACCCCATGCCGGTCGCGGATATGTTGGTCGACGCCGTTGCGCGACATGAATTATTGTCCTTCATGGACGGCACTGCAGGATATCACCAGATTCCGGTCGCAGAAGAAGACAGACACAAAACCGCGTTCCGCTGCCCTGGGTTCGCGGGCGTTTTTGAATACGTGGTTATGCCTTTTGGACTGAAGAATGCTGGCGCGACTTATCAAAGAGCCATGAACCTGATCTTCCATGACATCCTTGGAAAGATTTTGGAGGTTTACATTGATGACGTGGTTGTCAAATCTCAGAAAAGAGGGGATCACATCACAGATCTCAGGAAAGTGTTCGAGTGCATGCGACAGCACAAGCTTAAAATGAATCCCGCTAAGTGCGTTTTTGGGGTTCAAGCAGGAGACTTTCTTGGGTTCATTGTCCATCAGAGGGGAATTGAGGTCCCTGAAGACAAAGCGAGCGCAGTCATCAACGCGTCTCCGCCACGCACGAAGAAAGAGTTGCAGCGTTTGCTCGGTAAAATCAACTTTTTGAGACGCTTTATCTCTAACTCTGCAGGCAAGATCCAGCCTTTCTCTCCTCTGTTGAAGCTACAGGGCCAGAGCGAGTTCGTCTGGGAGCATAAACACCAAGAGGCTTTTGATAAAATCAAGGCCTACCTGGCGAGCCCACCAGTGCTCGTTCCTCCTAGGGCTGGATTCCCATTAAAACTATATATTTCAGCAGCTGAGGCTTCCATTGGCAGCTTGCTCGCCCAAGATGATGAGGATGGTGTCGAACATGCCATATTCTATCTTAGTAGGACACTCACAGACTGCGAGACAAGGTACACCCCGATGGAAAAGCTGTGTCTCACATTGTACTTCTCAGCATGCAAGCTGCGCCACTACATGTTGTCCTTTACCACTTGCATCATCGCTCAGACTGACTTGGTCAAGTACATGCTGTCGCGGCCTATTTTGAGAGGCCGCATTGGCAAATGGGTATTGGCTTTATCTGAATTCTCACTTCAGTACGTGCCACAAAAGGCAGTAAAGGGACAGGCTATCGCAGATTTCCTGGCACACCACCCTACCTTGGACATCCCCGTAGTGAAGGAGTTAGAGATAGCAGCTGTAACCATAACTCGGCCAGATTTAGCGCGCATCCCAGAATACGCTATTCGGTATCAAGCCACAGTCTCCTTGCAGCCCTGGATACTATACTTTGATGGTTCAAGAACGGAAACGTTAGCAGGGGCAGGGATTGTTCTGGAGAATCCCGCGGGCGATCGTTTTTCTTATTCTTTCCAGTTGGAGTTCAAATGTACAAACAATCAAGCAGAGTATGAGGCCCTGATCATTGGCCTAGAGGTTCTGCTAGAGTTGGGAGTCAGGGACGTTCAGGTACACGGCGACTCTTTGCTTATAATCAATCAGCTCCAAGGAAAGTACAAGTGTGAAAGCCTTTTGCTTATACCCTATTTGCATCGCGCCATTGAGCTTCTGGATCAATTCGAGGAGGCGGATTTGGAGCACATACCCCGTGAGCGCAACTTTGCGGCCAATGAGCTCGCTCAATTGGCTACAGGCATTACATTGAAGTATGGCGTTCGCGAACGCATCCTGAAGGTCGAGCGCCGCACATTGCCTTCGTGGCTCGCGCGGCCTGACCCACCGGATGATCCAGTTGTCGCGGTTCTCGAGCCTATTGACGTCGATTGGCGCATTCCGCTGATTGACTACCTCAAGGACCCAGACCCTACAGCAGACAGGAAGACTCGTTTTCTCTCCTTGAATTATTTCCTCAGAGGTGACGAGCTGCGACGACGTGGGGAAGATGGCGTAGACTTTCGCTGTGTCTATGGCCGCGAAGCCAAGAGGTTGATGCGCGAAGCGCACACAGGAGTATGTGGAGCCCATCAAGCAGGCCCCAAGATGCGTTGGCTTATCAGAAGACATGGGTATTATTGGCCCAGCATTTTGAAGGACTGTATCGCGTTCGCGAAAGGTTGCCAAGACTGTCAGGCGCATGGTCCAGTGCAGCACATTCCCAATATTCCCATGCAACCTATTATTAAACCTTGGCCTGCCCGTGGCTGGGCTTTGGACTTGATTGGGATGATTCACCCTCATTCCTCGCTCCAGCATAAGTTCATCATGGTAGCCACTGATTTCTTCACGAAATGGGTTGAGGCTGAACCTTTGAAGGAAGCTTCCGGCGCTACCATTCGCCAGTTTATCTTTCAGAATATTATTTGCAGGTTCGGCATTCCAGAAGTGTTGGTCTCAGACAGGGGGGCAGCATTTATGGGCGGCGAGGTCGAGAAGCTTGTCACGGACTTGGGCATCCAGTTCGTCCACAGCACACCATATTATGCCCAATCCAATGGTCAAGCATAGGCTAGTAACAAGATTATTATCACCTTGCTCAAGAAGATGCTTGCTGAAAACCCTAGACAGTGGCACGATACTTTGTATGAGACCTTATGGGCTTATCGTACCTCCAAGAGAAATCCCACTGCTACGACCCCCTACGCACTAATGTTCGGTCATGATGCCATCTTACCGTTGGAGATCAACGTCCAGTCTCTGCGCGTCCAAGATCAGCATCACTTGATCGGGGAAGATTATGTTCAGGCGATGTGGCAAGAACACGAAGATCTCAGCGAGCAACGCTTGGCAGCTTTGGACAACTTGGTTTTGGAAAAGCAAAGGATCGCTCGCGCCTACGACAAGAGGACACGTGGCCGTAGTTACAAAGAGGGTGACTTGGTTTGGAAGGCTGTTTTGCCTTTTGGCGAGAAGTTGACCGGTCGCGGTAAATGGACTCCGCGATGGGAAGGACCCTTCGTTGTTCATCGAATTCTGGAGCGCGGGGCCTTTCACCTCAAAGATTTGGATGGCGACCTCCACCGCAATCCCATTAACGGGCGTTTCCTGAAGAAATACTACCCTAGTGTTTGGGAGTTTGAAGATCCGCCGGATCAACCTTCTTCTCAGACAGGGGGGCAACCTTAGTCTTCCCAGGTTCGCTTCATCCATATTCAGGCCTTTTCTGTGGCCTTAGTATCCTGTACTTGCTTCACCTACGCATACTAGGGGGGCAACACTCTGTACATTCAGGCCTTATTTGAGGCTTTTCGGTCAATGATTTCAAATTTCAATTTTTCTTTTCTTTGACATTATGGTGTTAAGAATGCATGTAATGGCCTATACCTGAGGCCTTATTTTATACTTTGATTTGCAAAAAGTGTTAAAAAAACTTTCATTCATAAAGTGGCCTTGCGGCCAAAAGCAGTACAAAGTGCAAATCAAAATAATTACATTTGCGGTTTACAAGGCCAGAAGTGGCTTAGAGTAAAAACCATAAAGTTACAGATCTACTGAGAGTTTCTGGATCTTGTGGCAGCAAAGGGGCTGTGCTCGGGCATTCCTACTCTCCCTCTCTTCACCCACATGCCTCCTCTGCTCTGAGTTGCAGCCGCTACCGTCTGTACCGAACCAAAAAGGAAGGAAATAATCCATCGCAACCCTTTTGGTTGGATTACCCTCCGGGATGGAGATGGTCTTCACGGAGAGTGCAACTCACAACCACATCTACCTCCAGGGAAAAAAAAAATAAGTCACGTAGTCAGACCCTGGAGGCAGGCTACGGAGCAAGAACAGGCGACCCATATTGGTCTTCCGCCCTTCTTCCTCCTGCTCCACGCGGGCAATCTGAGAGAGGAGACCCCTCAGAATCAGGTTCTGCCGCGACGGGAGCACCACATGTTCTTCAGTCTAAATGAAACCGGTGGGTTTCACCGCGATTTCCAGAGACCAAAGACATGTGGTTGGACCTGAGGTTAGGCCATAAGACCTACCCAGGTATTGAGGTTAAGCCATAAGGCCTAGGGATTTGAGGCTAAAGTTAATATCGTGAGGAGAAGATTGTAAAAACTGGAGGAAGAGAAGTAGAGATTGTGTTGCTATTTCTGGGAAACCCATATTCGTTTGTGTATATCTTCTCCCCAGAGTGCAGGTATTTATAGTGCCAGTCTCAGTGGCTTTGACCGTACGATGGTTAGTTGTGATATTCTCATTGCCATCAATGAGCGTATCAATCGGAGTTAAATGCTAAGATCTCGGAAATGAGGATAATTGAAAGCGCGTGGGAGACGGGGCAGTCTCCAAGGAGGTAACCGCTCCATTTCGAGATTATCTTTTCAATCTTTTCAAACAGTTTTAAAAGCAATTAAAGCGCTGAACAGTTCGAGAAGTTAAGTTGATATGTATTTGGGCCAAGCAATGTGGGCTAAATATATAGTTAATAATAATATTATTGTTCATACAAAACATGGGCTTAGTTCTAGAGGCCCAAAAGTCTGCGGCCTGCATGGGTCAGGCGAAGGAAAAGTTCATCTAAACGAAAACTAGCATCCGCAGCAGCTTGTGCGGCTTGCTGGGCTGCCAAGCGAGCTTGAGCCAGTTCTTGGGATAGCGTCTCAAAGGCAGCGAGGGGTTGTTCCAACTGAGGCTCCGCATGAGTAAGCCTGGTAGTAACGTCAGTTAACCGGGCTTGAAGAGCCTGAATCTGGGACCTCAAGTGGTTCCTTTCGAGCGTCAGGTCCCTGATGAGGTTAGCTTGGTCACCCAAGAAATCGCGCGCGGTCTCTGTTTGTTGAGTGAGGTTCTGATAGTGCGCCTCGGTCTGCCTAGCCTGCGCGCTCGCGACTGCCCGCTCATTGAGCCCTTGAGGGAGATTCTGCAGCAGTTGATCGACCTCTTGGAACTGATCTTCAGTGATAGCTCCCTCGCGGAGAAGTACCCTCAAATACTCTAAGACTCTCACGGGCGCACCAGGAATCAAGATATCAGGACCCAGGAAGCGACGAAGGCCTTCTCTAGCTTCATCGACGACCCCAGGTGGGGTCACTTCAAGGACACGAGCTAACCTTTCCAGAGTGGAAGGAGTTGGTTGCTCAGCGACGGGAACCTCAGGAGGTTCAGCGACAGGTGCTGCCTCTGGCATTGGTTCAGGAAGGTTTCCCAATCCTCCGGCTTCAGTAACTTGGGGGGCAGGGGGAAGAGGTTCCTGACCAACCATATTAAGAGCGGGCTCAGCAACTTCTGCTTCTACAGCTTCAGTTTCAGCGGCCTCAGTGTTGAAGGCGTTTGGATTCTGGAAGAAGGCATTGTCAGAATAGAATATTTAAGCCAGAAAATAATAATGGATTAATTGGTTAAAGGAAATACCTCTTCGGCTGGGGGCTCATGCTCAACGACCGCTGGTGTTGCTTCTGGGCTAGCTTCACTAGGAATAGGGATCGAGTCAGGCGCTATCTGTTCCAGGACAGGTATATCGCTCGGTGCCTCGTGAGGCGCATCCGGTAGCGGTACTCTATCTTCGGCCTCAGGCGAGCTATCATCTATGATCTGCACTGGGATCGAGGCCGACTGTGCATTACTGGCAGCGCCCGCAGGAGGTGGAGAGTTGTTCGCAATAGTTGGCGTTTGGACTTGGGAAGCAGATGTGCCTTCACCAGCAGCTGAGGATCCTTCTTCAGTTGGTCTCGAGGACCTATGGCGAACCTGCGAATGAGGATTGTTACATGGTCGCATAGAACAGAAAGAAATTGCTAACAAGTACTGAGCAGGCTTTTGTCTTACCAGTCGGTCAGCGATTGGTTCATCTTCTGCCCATAGGTCAGCTCGAGGATCCGAGCGACTGCGTTTCCGAGCCGAGAGGGCAGCGATCTGTTGGGGTCAGAAGATTAGTTTGATTCGTGGAAGAAGTATGATTTACTCAAACAATAAAAAATCTTCTTACCGTCTGCGAGTCATCATCATCAGAAGAGGATTCATTGTCTTCAGGCTCTGTCATTACTGCCTTTTGTTTCCCAAACTGGCCAGTGGCTTGGGAAGTTTTGGCTGCGCGACTGCCAGAGGATGGCGCGTTTCCCTGGAATAGCAAAATTTTGAGTTAAAAGGGAAGAGCAAATGGGCAAAGGACAAAGCACGAGTCAGGATATTTACCTCTTGAGGGGGTTCGCGGATCACGATACCAGCCTGGGCCTGACGTGGGGCTCGCGCGGGTCGCGGAGCCGGCTCGGCAGCAGGAGGAGGAACTTGTGCAGCATCTTCAGGGACGCGAGCAAGTAGATCAACGTCGGCAGGGTAGGGGTATCGCAGCTCCCCGAAAATGGCAGCGAATAACTCATCATGTTGTTGCCTCCAGCAGTTAACAGAAAGTTCTGCCCACCATGCTTCATATCCTTCCTCAGCCCCATCCACAGAGTCAATCTCGCTAGCCCAGTCGGGGAGGTCAACCAGTACGAGTGTGCTTTGTGCTGGCGGAGGTCCAGAAAGGGGCCCAAATCTACGCCAGGAGGTATTGTAATTCCAAGCATCATATAGAGGGAATGGCACTAATTGAACAAGGCCGAGTTGGCGAGCGAAGTGGTTGGGAGCATAGAGCTCGTAACTAAGTTCGTCAGCAGCAATCCTGATGTCGGAACAGGAGATTGCGCGGCGAAAAGCCAAGCGCGCGCGATCACTGTAGCGAGAGGCGCCAGGAAGAAATCCGTGTTCAAGCGGAGCCGGGAATCTTCGACTCAGCACTAAGTCGCAGTATGGCATCTCGTGCAGAAGGTACAAGTATGTGAAGCACTCAGAATAAGGAGGGGATGTGTACCTTTCATCGCGACAGAGCCATCGTCCCAGGAGTTGATCAGTAGGTGGAAGCAATGGGATGTCGTCGCGGCGAAAATATGGGAAGTAAATTTGAATCCAGAAGTCAAGAATCCAAAAAGGGCCAGAAATGCTAGTCTCGAATGGATGCATTGTGGCTTGGTACAAAGTGCGATAGAGGGCACCCAGCACTGGTTGTCCTAATCCCACGCGGTGGCCGTTGTAGAGGGCCGTTGCCAGCAAGGTCCAGGCACCAGTGGGCTTACAGGAGGAAGTACAGAAGATAAACTTACAAAGCCAGTACTCCAAGAAAGCAATCCCGCCAGTCGCATTGTGCTCCTGGCGGTAATAGGCCAACCACCGCGGATAGGAGCCGCTATGAGCGCTGCGACCATTTTGGGCCATGGTGGAAGTAAAGGTATCAGAGTCGAATTGGCCATGCAGATAGGGCTCGCTGTCGATGGGTAGGCCAGTGATGGTGAGAATGTCCAACAAAGTGATACTCATTTGGCCAAATCGAAAGTCGAAGGTGTTGGTGGCGGTATTCCAGAAACAGAGAAAGGCAGCGAGTGGAGAACGATTGCCACCGCGTGGAAGACGAAAACAAAGATCGATAGTATGAGTGATACCTGCTGCGTTCCAGCGAGCCAGATCTCGAGCTCGCGCTTCACGATACCAGGAAAGCTCCGCCGCACTGATAAAAGATGGCCAATGCCCTATTTTTGATCGATGGTTAGGGGCACTCCAACTGGTAAAATCCCCAGGAGTCCTTCGGAGGACTGGGATGGGGCGGCGAACAGGTAAGCCATAGAAGGCGATAGCGTCGGCCGGGAAAGAATCTCGCGGCTTCGGACCCAGTCCGGCATGGTTATTCGAGAGTCGGAGGAGCAGGGGTCTCTGGATAATGGTTTGGAGGATCAGGCTGGCACCGATGTTGGCTCCCCAAGAATGGGCGGCTTGTTCGTTCAGTTCTTCTTCTTGATCGATAACTATCTTTTTCGGGGGAGCCATTTCTGGGTTTCGAAGAGGAAGATGTGTGCAAAAGAGGGTTTCTGGGTTTAGGAGACTAAAAGAGTTTCTGATGTGACAGGTCTGAAGTGGCTGTGGATTTAAATAAGAGATTTTGTGAGGGAAACGATACGACAGAAAGGCGTTTTGCGAGTGAAAGGACGCAACCCTCATTAATGACATCGTTTCGAGCATCGAACGCGTCGTTTTAGTCCCCTTCAATCAGTTATATTTTCATGGGCCTGATTTCGAGGCCTGGGGGGCAATGTTTGAGCCCAAAAGTAATTTTGGCAATATCCTGTAGTGGATCTAGCACAGCGGGCCGATACCTGCGGCCCAAAAATAAGCCTACTATGGTTTGGGTTACAGCTTCGCCCATTCCGGAATCCATGAGGAAAACGAAACCTTATTGGAGGTAAGTAGCAGAGATCGATTAGGAAACTTCAATCAATAATCCTTCTACAACAAGGAACAGTCAAAACCCTAGGTATATATACCGGGTTTCAAGGACGAATTAAGGACCTCTCTCATATCAATCAATCCTAGCGATTACAAAGCCTCCCCGGAGCAAACCTTCAACCTTGTTGAAACCCGGTGACCGTGCGCCAGTCCTAGTCTCCCAGCGAGCCGACTGTCAGCATCACCAGACCAACCCAGCGACCGCACTTCCAGTCCCAGTCTCCCAGCGAGCCGACTGCGAGCGCAACCGCCACCGTTACTACCAGCGAAGCAAGGGTAACGCCCTCGCAACCCAGCGAAGCTAAAGTCACGCTTTAGCGCAACCCGTGCTTTCTCCCAACTTCCCAGTGATTGCTCTGCTTAGTCTGCAACACTAAGTATCGATTCGGTGAACGCAAGAGACCACAACCAAAGTCCTTATCCGTAAGGCAAAAGTCCTTTTCCGAAAGGCTAGAGAAGAACCCTGTGACGAGGTTGGTGCTCTCCTCGTCCACAACGCTTGAAGAAGAAGTCAGGTCAAGGGACTACCCCAACGACTGCACCCCGCGGTGCTGGCACGCCTGCGCAATCACTCGCTCAAAAGAGACAGTTTGCAAGCCAACTGGTTTTGGAGCCAAACAACTACACTCTAAATTTGCATAACTAAGCATCATATGAAGTATATGAAAATACAATGTGAAAATACTAGGCTGATCAAATTTTCTTCAAGTATGTGAAGTAGTTTTACCAAAAGAAAACGTAGTTCACTTTCTGCTACTGCAGGTCTGCACCATCTCTTGTAGAACCAATATTAGAAAGTCAATTAAGTAATATAATTACTATTTGGAGAACTAGAAAAGAGAAAAGAAAAAAAAACATAGTTAAATTTGCATGCATCCAAAGAGAGCAGCTGGTTCATCAGGTCAAAAGTCAAAATGTTGGTTGACAACTAATTTGAGGTGGATTAACAAATTGTTAGTTTATTAATCGCTGATCAAAGGTGAAAACTTAATAAATAAATGATTGGAAACTTAACAAGTACAAGAAAACACATAGAAAATTTTTCATTTTAAACTAAGCCATAAAGCAACCGAGCACACTGACAATAATACAGACTCGTTCTTTAGAGTCACATATTAATTACAAAGAGTTTACAAATTAAACTGAATAATAATTCAATGAGTAAACACGCTCACCAACTCTCTACACAGTGGAAGACTAAAACCAAAACACTTCTATATCCAAGCTACATCAACTATAAAACTTCAAGTTCGACGACTGTAACTCCAACCTGCACAATAATCCCTACACTATGGAATAGTGCACCGGGTTGAAATAACAAACCCGGTAAGCTTTTGAAAGCTCGTATGAGTAAATCTAAATAACCACATAACATATGCTAAATTAAACCATCTCAGCCTAGCAAAATCAATATGCAATTATCACAACAAAAATATCAAGTTCATATCCTACCATCATTTGAAAGCCACTTTGTCTTTCTACCATCATTTGAAACTTTTTAAACATAGAGAATACATCTGATTTTTATCTCAAGAAGTAACACCATCTCATTCTAGAAAAATCGTAGATGAAAGTCAAGAAATATCTGTTATCTCCATGTGTAGCAGTATTCATCGGTCCACAAACATCTGAATGTATGAGCTCAAGTGGCTTTGAGGCTCTCCAAGCTTTCTTCTTCGGAAAAGAGTCTCGATGTTGCTTGCCAACTGCACACCCTTCACAGATTTCACTAGTTTCTTGTATAATTGGTAAGCCATGCACCATATCCTTCTCTTTAAGATGCTTCAAGCTTTGAAAGTTCAAGTGTCCCAGCCTTCTATGTCATAGCCAAGCATTATTCAGAACATCTACCTTCCTTGAAACATCTACATTCTTTGGAGCAGATGCTGAGTAATTTAAGGTGATAGGAAAGCTTCTGTTTCCTTCCATTTTCACTTTAGCAATTTGTTGAGTTCTATCTCTTTTCCCATAAATAGAACAGGAATTATCTCCAAAATCCACATATATAGTAGGCATGACTCAACAAATTCTTAGCCAAATTATGGACAATCATCACTTCCTTGATATACATTCTACCCTTCTTTGAGCTAGATTACCATCAGCCATCCTCACTCTTGGAGTCACCGAAGTATCTACGTCAATAAGTAGAGATTTATTTGCTGTCATATGATTGCTATAGGCACCGTCAATAAACCAAACTTGATCATTATTTTGTACAGTTGCTGCATGACAAGCAAAGAAAACATTGTGATCACTTTGGACTTCCTCAGTATAATTTGCTTGCTGATTTCCTTTGTAATTGTAATCCTTTTGAACATGCCCAAATCTCTCACAGTTGGAACACTTTGGCTTGCCTTTATGCCAACAGATTCCCCTATGAAATTTTCCACAAATCTTGCACTTTATGAAATGAGGTTGTGGTGTAGACACTTCTGGAACAAGCTTATTCTCAAATGTACTTTTGCCTTTATTTTTCTAATTTGTACTTTCCAGTTCTTCTCAACTTATTTAGGCTTGTTTTGCTGAGAACTTGACTCAGCCTTCCACTTTTCTTTGGAGCTGACATTCAAGGATTGAAGTGCTGTTTCAACAGATTGCTCAGCATGAATTTCTAATCGCTGATCAAAGGCTTTAATCGACCCTTTGAGTTCTTCGATAGTTAGAGAATCTAAGTCTTTAGTTTCCTCAATAACATTAACAATTGTATCATATTTTTGAGACAAACTAAGGAGCAATTTCTCTAGTATTCTGCTATCAGAAATTTTTTCACCATATGCCTTCATTTGATTAATGACATCAGTAAGTCTGGTGAGATAATCATTCAACAACTCATCATCTTTCATCCTAGCATACTCAAAATCTAAGATGTTGTAATTTAACTGCTCTTACCTTTGTAGTTCCCCTGTACTCTTTCTCCAGAACATCCCAAGCATCCTTGGCTTTTATCTCATTGGAAACCCTTGGGAAGATCTCATCTGATAGACCCATTTGAATGATATAAAGAGCTCTGGCATCCTTCTTGATATTGCTTTCCAGTAGCATGCATGTTCTCTGCATCTGTCAGAGTCTTCTCAGGATCATGATCTTGGAATCCTACTTCAACAAATTTCCAAAGACCATGAGAGATGAAGAGTGTCCTCATCTTAACCCTCCAATAGTCGTAGTTTTCACCATAGAAGACTGGAGCTAACAAGTTTTTCTCACTAGAGTCGTTTGACATTGATTTCTGATTCTAGGAACTTCTTCTTCTTCTTCCTTTTTTTTATTTTTTATTTTATTCACAAATCGCCCAAAACTGTATTGATCTAATACAGCTCTGATACCATGTTCGAATCTTTCTCTCTCATACCTATAACTCTCTAAAACTATATTGAAGTAAAGAAGAAGGATGTAGATGAGAAAACTTCAGAACAATAAAGAGATGAACAGAGAGCAGACCATGTAGCTCTTTTAGTTTTCTATTATGATCTTCTTAAACGATTACACAAATGCTTAAGCTTATATCCCAAGACTTGGAGTGCTGCTGGAACAATCTAAACCACACAAGGCTAGATGTATCACAGCCACAAAACACTTAAGGTCAAAGAACTATAAAATACAAAACTCTGACCATTTGACTTAACTAGAAAGACATTAATTCTAACATCCGAGCCTAGCCTAGCACTAGCCGACTAGCCCTATAAATGTGAGCAGAGCTTCTCAAACAGTTCATGCAAACCATATAGAAGCTCGATCGGTCTTGCTTAGCTATACAATTGCGAGAGAGAATCAGAGAAGATCAGAGACCCAGATCGAAGATCCCTTTCTCTTTCGGTGTGCATCTTTCCCCTATACTTGCTAGCTTTCAGCTCATTATCGATTCTGTTGTTCTTCTCTAACACACACATATATACACATACATACATACATACATACATACATACATATATATATATATATATATATATATATATATATATATATATATTGTAGGTACAACTCTTGTACCTGTCGTATTGGCATTCCCATACAAAGAGTCCTTTTACTGATCTCGGAGAATCAGGTATACATGCATTTGCATATGCAGTCAGTTTTATGTGGAGTCAGTTTTTAGGAAGTTGGTTTTGGGCTTTATGGAATTACATTATTAAAAGATTTTCTCTGATAAATAAAAGGGTAGTTTTTAAGTCCTAGGTATTCTAGGATTTTATGGATATCTTGGAATAAAAGCTCTTTCCTAATAGAAGTCTAATTAGGGTTGTCTATGTTTTGTTTGAGGTGTTGCCGCTGGTTGAATATATATTGTAGGAATACACTCGGCAAAAAAGTGGAATTCAGAAACGCAAGAATTTGTGATAGGGTCTTGCATATTTGTTTGAGTTTGTGTCTTCACAAAGAGTAAAAACACTTGGTCCATGTATAAGTGTTTGTGATCATAGTTTCATATGCATAATACTCTCTCGAGATTAGTAGAGAGACTGTGAAGAAAGAAGAACAAGAATTGAAGATCATTCAAGCAAAGGAGTTCTAGAAGGAAGACAAACTTAGAGTTAGCTTTTGTCTAAATCTTATAGCCGAGCAAGTGCTATACAAGTTTGTACAAGAACATATCTTTTTGAATAAGATGATTATTATTTTGGGTTCTCAAGAATAAGAGCTCCGCAGTGTTTTTAATCTCATATTTGAGATTTTCACTGCGTAACCAAAAATCTGGAGTTTGGTTCGTTATTTCTGATATCTGCCCAGTAGGGATTGATCCATATACTGCAATCCCCATTTTCCAGAAAACGTATTATGTCCTTGTATTTTTCACTTGGCATCAGAGCAGGTTCTAAAGCTTTTTTAGTTGATCCGTGGTCAAGGATGGAACGTGAATATAACAGAGCCTCTAGTTCTATAAATTGCCCGCCTTTGTTTGATGGTGAAGACTATTCATAATGGAAGATTATGATGAGGGCTTTTCTCTACTCTCAAGATGAAAACATGTAGAATATAGTTGAGAATGGATGGGAACACCCAACCAAGGCAGAAGAATCAAAGAAAGTTTAAGGGTCCTCTGCAAGGGTTCTCAAACCTAGGAAGGAATGGACAGAAGAGGAAGTTCGTGATAGAACTTGTGACTTTAAGGCTAGGAATTCACTGTTCACAGCTTTGTCCAAGAAGGAGAGGATGAGAATTAGCCACTGTGACACAGCCAAACTAGCTTGGGATCTACTTCAGGTTACTTATGAGGGAAACAAGAAGGTTAGAGGTCAGAAGCTTCAAAGACTCGTATTGGAATTTGAGAACGTGACCATGGGGGAAGATGAATCAATTGATGATTTTCACGCTCGACTTCTCAATGTGACAAACCAATGCTGTAGCCTTAATGATCCATTTGAGGAGCACCGAATAGTAAAGAAATTTCTCAGGGCTCTTCCTTCAAAATTTCAAGCCAAGCAAATTGCCATAGAGGAGACTCAAGACCTAGACACCTATTCTCTTGACGAACTGATAGGTAATCTCAAAACCTTTGAGATGATGATCAAGCCTGAGAAAAAGGTAAAAAATATTGCTTTCTCTTCTGTTAAAAAGAAAGATGATGTTGATGATGATTATGTGGATTTATCGTTGTTGGCAAAAGAGTTCAAAAATTTTCTGAAAAACAAAAACTCCTTTGGAAACTATTCAAAAAAATTTCCTAACAAACCTAAATGCTTTGAGTGTGGTGGAATTGGACATCTTGCTGCCAATTGTGGCAACAAGAAGTATAACTCACATGGGAACAAGACTTTAAAATCCACATGGAGTGATAGTGATGAAGGCTCTCAATCTGATGGTGAAGAGGTAAATCTTGCTCTTACTTCCTTTATTGATATTAATTTATCTGATGATTCTGAATTTGAAGATGATACTCTTGATGAAGAAACAAATGAAAAATCCAAGAAATTGTATAATGCCTCTAGGATTGTTCTTCGAAAAAATAATAAACTTGAAAAAGAAATCGAATCCTTAGGAGTGGAAAAGATAAAAATTGAGCAGAAATTTGAAGTTTCTTTAAGAGATTGGGAAGAAGAGCATACTAATTAACTTTGTTGATAAGATCAAAGTTTTGCAGGGTAATGCCAGGTCTCAAGATTGGAACAAGGAACATTATGAGCTTACTAACAAAATCAAAGTTTTGCAGGTTGAAATAAAAGCTCAATCTAATTTAAATGATTCCCTAACCCTTGAAAATGAAAAATTGCAGGAAGAATTATTGAGGGTCAAGGAAAGCTTTAGCAAATTCTCTATAGGGTCTGAAAAAGTCTCTAAGATGATGGGAATTGGCAAAGCTCATGGTAATAAAGAAGGATTAGGTTATAATGGTGAGTCCTGCAAACCCTTGGTGTTTGTAAAAAGTGTGGGAGGTGAGAATTCCTCAAGTCAAGCACAAAGCTCTAGTAACAACAAGTCTGCCACCGAATTGAATGTAAGACCAGAACCTCATAAAATCATTCAATCACATCAGAAAGGCTTTTCGGTAAGTTCTGACATGCACACTTCTGTGCGTCAGCCCAGGTATATTCACAACTCTGAAAACTTTGTTCCTACTTGTCATTATTGTGGAAAATTAGGACACATTCGTCCTAGGTGCAATATGCTTCGCAGGGCTACTCAAAATCAGAGAAAAACGTTGAGAATTAACTCACCTGCCTCGTTGCAAGCTGAGTTTAAAGAGGGTCTGAATCTGATTGCCAGGATTGCAAAGCTGGCTTCAATCCCTGTGGATCTAGAAACAAAAACGAAGCAGAAGCAAATCTAGATTAAAAAAGGTTCAAATAATCGTTTTTCTACTCATGCGGATAATCTTGATAATATGCTTGAGCGTGCTTTTGTTCCTACTGATCACAAATTGGCTAATTCGTTTACTAGGCCTTTAGACATAACTCAATTTGAATCACTTAGAAGCTCCGTTGGTGGATGCTCTAAGTATTGATACTCTCACTTCGCTTGATCCATTTTGCATGCATTCATGGTGTATGTCTTCATAATAGTATAGGTGAATTTTCTTTATGTTTCTGCATTGTTAGGTTCAGTTTGTGGAAATTTAGGATTGAAAAATAGTGGTTTGTATCCCTGAGTGTCTGACAGATTATTTTGAACTTAGATTGACAAGGGCCATACTCTTTTCTTTAAATATGTGTGCAATAAGGTGCCTAGCACGTTTTGAACTCGTACTTACGTCACTCTGTAATTGTGAGCTTGAACAACATATTCTCTACAATCTTGAAACCTCACATGCACGCATACTCTAAGTGGTGGTAAGTCTAATTTGATGGTTGGCTTGTTCTCATTGCTCATGTACGAAATTACTCTTGTTGGTTGCTCCTTCATATAAAAAAAAAAAAAAAAATGTAGTTGGTTAATGGAGCATGGCAGGGCTATTCCCAAAGTAAACAGGCCTCGGTCGTGACGAACGATATAAGGATTGGGAAGAAACGGGAATGGTTTGGTCACCCCGGTGGATTGTGAAACTATTGACTCGAGTAGATGTGCTCTTTGGGATGTCCTTGTTACATCTAGTACCCTAAAGTCATCTGACTTGGGAGTTGCTAGCATAATACTCGTTACATGAGTCGTAGTCTTCTTGAGCAAAAATGTTACTTTGTGTGAAAGGCCAAAAGAAAAATTCAAAATCATGCCCACACGGTGTTATAAGGGGGGATAAAGTTTATGTGCTTAAATGTGTTTCGTATGTGAGCCTTGTTTTCAGGTTTCCACAAATATTACACACCCCATCTTGAGATATGTTCACTCTTCACAACAAGAGGTATAGAATACTCGATCACCCTCTATCTTACCTTGTGATTGTCGGAATAAATTCACTCGTGTGAACTTATTTTGTTGCACTCTTGTTTATGGTTAAGTGGTATTGCTCTTGTTGGAAAAGCTATGCGAATGAAATCTGTTCTTAGCATTTGGATACAAACCCACTCATTGTGTGTTTGCATTTCATTCTTGCATCTCTCATAACATGATCACACTTAGGGGGAGTATTAATACTTGGACTATCTTCCTCTGATTGATTCGACTTGGGCTCGTGTCTACTCAGCAACATCTCTTTGTGATTCTCTTTTTACATAGCTTCCGCTCCATAAGTTGCCTTTGTCATTCCTATTCAAAAAGGGGGAGAAATTTGATGTTAAATGTGTTGTGTGATCTGTTGGATTTACATGCTTTGTTTAATCAGTGGTAACATTATTCTATCTTGTGTATTTTCATAATGTGTGTGTGATAAGTGTTTCAGGATTGACAGGTGTGTTCACAAGGGAAAGTTCTCAAGTACCTGTTGAGGGGGAGTTTTCATACGGTAAAGTTGTTTTGTATAGGAATGCCAAAGGGGGAGATTGTAGGTACAACTCTTGGACCTGTCGTATTGACATTCCCATACAAAGAGTCCCTTTACTGATCTCGGAGAATCAGGTATAGATGCATTTGCATATGCAGTCAGTTTTATGTGGAGTCAGTTTTTAGGAAGTTGGTTTTGGGCTTTATGGAATTACATTCTTAAAAGATTTTCTCTGATAAATAAAAGGGTAGTTTTTAAGTCCTATGTATTCTAGGATTTTATGGATATCTTGGAATAAAAGCTTTTTCCTAATAGAAGTCTAATTAGGGTTGTCTATGTTTTGTTTGAGGTGTTGCCGCTGGTTGAATATATATTGCAGGAATATACTCGGCAAAAAAGTGGAATTCAGAAACGCAAGAATTTGTGATAGGGTCTTGCATATTTGTTTGAGTTTGTGTCTTCACAAAGAGTAAAAACACTTGGTCCATGTATAAGTGTTTGTGATCATAGTTTCATATGCATAATACTCTCTCGAGATCAGTAGAGAGACTGTGAAGAAAGAAGAACAAGAAATTGAAGATCATTCAAGCAAAGGAGTTCTAGAAGGAAGACAAACTTAGAGTTAGCTTTTGTCTAAATCTTATAGCCGAGCAAGTGCTATACAAGTTTGTACAAGAACATATCCTTTTGAATAAGATGATTATTATTTTGGGTTCTCAAGAGTAAGAGCCCCGCAGTGTTTTTAATCTCATATTTGAGATTTTCACTGCGTAACCAAAAATCTGGAGTTTGGTTCGTTATTTCTGATATCTGCCCAGTAGGGATTGATCCATATACTGCAATCCCCATTTTCCAGAAAACGTATTCTGTCCTTGTATTTTTCATATATATATATATATATATATATACAGTCCGGCTACACTAAGGATGTCCTTAGTTTTTCTTAGGTACGAATTTCCGGTTTTCACCCACTTTCCGATCAAATTTTCACATCTTAACCGTTCAGTTTTTAGGTCCTAATGTATAGATCACCTCTGCAAAATTTCAGCCAAATTGGTGATCATTAAGGCATCCAAAACTGCAAATTACAACAATGTAAACGAACGGTTCCGGTTCGACAGATTCGGTTCGTTCGTGTAAATTGCAGTTTTGGACGCCTTAACGATCACCAAATTAGCTGAAATTTTGCAGAGGTGATCCATACATTAGGACCTAAAAACTGAACGGTTAAGATGTGAAAATGTGATCGGAAAGTGGGTGAAAACAGTAAATCCGTTCCATAAGAAAAACTAAGGACATCCTTACCTGAGAAAAATCCTATATATATATATATATATATATATATATACAGATCCTATCCAGAGCGGAGCTCCGCTTTGAAATTAACGTGTGAAGTTCGAGTTTTGGGTCACTTTTCGGTCGCATATCTACATCTCGACCGTTCAGTTTTTAGGTACTAGTGTATAGATCATCTCTGCAAATTTTCAGCCAAATTGATGATCGTTAAGATATCTAACTCGCTTAAACCAATGGACGGATTGAATCTGGTAGGTGTTCATTGTTGAATATATGTATACATGTAATGGAGAGTTCGATCACTGAGAACCTGGAGGTTTCTATCTTTGTCACCGCCGAAGCAATTTCGGGGGAGATTACTAAACGAACCTCGTCGTGCTCATGCGCCAAGTACTGAATCTTCCAAGTTGATGTCCCCATCTCCCTCACCCTCAGACAACAAGCCAAGGAAGCGGAGCTAGGAAATCGGGCATTATCTTTACTTCTTGTTGTTCCTTCACCATAGCCCGTTACATATGAGGCTCCCCCCTAAGCTTGATCATCACCACATTGCTGATCCAGGGTTAGTAGTGAAATTAAGCAAGTCATTTAATTGATATCCTTTTCGTAATTGTTCATGAACTTAAATTTTCATTTCTCTTATCAACCGGTCTATTATTGCTTTTTCCAGTGCTCGGAGTTTGTGGGGGACCTGCTTATTATGCTCATCTGGCGGCGTAGTGCATGAGGGGGTAAGCAGTGCCCTAGAAAGACTGGGCTCCTCCGTCCGCACCAGAATCGCAGTGCATGATCATACCTGTTGCTGGCTAGCAAGCAACGACAAAATTGTTCGTTAGAATGAAATTAGAGAGTTATCCTACGTACATGTCTTTACATTCGAGACAACGACAAAAGTATTGGGGTCTACCGAATTGAACTGAAAACACTATTATTCCGCTAATTCACCATACCATTACTTCATCAAGACCTTAATTATGAACTAGGATGCATACAATATATCCTTTTGCTTCTATATTTATAGGTCTTTTTGTATTATACTAAACTGTAAGCATTTGGGGGTTAGTGGAGTACCTGCTTAACTATTTGGGGATATACGTAAGTATTTGGTTACACTAGTCAAAGTCCTTCTCCCTTTTTCTTCCGGTAATTTTGGGAAGGATTTCTGCAGAAGGGGAAGGTTACTACTTCACCAAGATTATACAAAAATGCAAAACTAGATTTTATTTTTTTTCTTCCATAACCATCATATATACAAACTCAGGAATCAACAAAAGTAGTGCACTCACACAATTTTCAAGAACTGTACTTATGGAGCAGAAGAAAACGTTCAAATTACTGTGTACGTTACAGCAGTCTGGCAAATTAAGGGATTTGAATTCAAACCTTGATTTTATTTTTGTTCTTCCATAACTGTCACATATACAAACTCAGGAGCAACAAAAGTAGTGCAATCACACAATTTTCAAGAACTGTTGTTATGAAGTAGAAAAAAAACATTCAAGCTATGTGTACGTTACTGCAGAGGCCTCTGGCAAATTTTGGGCCGGAGATGCTCACATTTGAAATCAAACATGGCCAAATCTAATTGAGCCAGCTTCGATTTATTAGATTTTAAGCATTAAAAGTGTTTGGAGCTGATTGAGCCAGCTATTGAGGGAAGGGCTGCCACTGATGTATGAGTGTAACCTAGAGAGATTGAAGACCATCCAGGGTCTATAATGGTCCATGCATGTAATTACTTGAATAATGAATGAGAGGAAATAATTACCAGCGTTTTTGTCCTCAATTGACGCAATCGGAAAAGTAACCTAGGTTTACAAGCAATAAACTTAAAATAAGAATTCTGGAGTCCACCAGAGATAAATGAGAAAACTCTCAATTTGATTGATAATAGGATAAAAGATAGGTTCTGCAACCGTTTAAGGTTTCTTATATATGAGAAAAGAAACCCAAGGGCTACTAACAATGAAACCCTAAAGCCCACGGGTAAAAACAAAACAAATCCAAAACAAACTAGAAAACCGAAAATTCTGAAAAATAGTAAATTGCAGTTTTGAGGCCCTAAACGACCCTGAAAGGCTGAAAAAGCCCACACATTGTGGCAAAGCAACAAGTTTTGCTCCTGGCGTCATTCCCTTTCAGGAAAGGTATAGCAATTACGATTTGGACACCGACTGCCAATGTTGCAGCAAACCGGGTTTTCCTCCTTTTCCACGATCGAGCTGTTCTTCAATTCTTATCGCCATTCGCTCTACATCAGTCTCCTCCACCTCCGAAGAACTCGACCCCGAGTTCTCTTCAGGATAAAGAACATCATCTTCACGAAACTCATGCAGATTCGCAACATTAAAGGTGTTAGAAATGCCCATGGAATCAGGAAGTGCAACAACATAAGCATTGTCATTGATCTTCTTCAGCACCTTAAAAGGTCCATATTTTCTTGGCTTCAGCTTGTTGTAGGTACCAACAAGAAACCTCTCCTTCCTTAGAAACGCCATCACGTCATCACCCTCTTGGAACACTTTAACTCTTCGATGCTTGTCAGCTCTAGCTTTATACTTGGCATTAGTTTCTTCCAACTTGGCCTTAACTTCTTCTCTATCAGACTGCACATCCCTAGCCATGCCCTCAGCAGCAACACTAACACCAGGAACCTTAGGAAGCTTCACTAAATCAACCACATGTCGAGGAACAGCATTATAAACTAATGTGAATGGTGACTTCCGTGTGGCACTATGCATAGCACTGTTATAAGCAAACTCCACCTGTGGCAAGGCATAATCCCACTGTTTGGGCCTCTCTCCACAAACACTCCTGACCATGTTCCCAAAGTTCTGTTAGTAACCTCTGTTTGCCCGTCAGTTTGAGGATGAGCTGTGCTGCTACGATTCAAAGTTGTTCCAAACATTCTCCACAACGTAATCCAGAAGTGACTAAGGAACTTTGTGTCTCTATCAGAAGTAATGGACTTGGGCACTCCATGCAAACGAACCACCTCTCTGAAAAACAGTTTGGCTATATTGGAAGCATCAGCAGTCTTCTTACAAGCTATAAAGTGCGCCATCTTGGAGAACCTGTCAACTACCACAAACACAGAATCCACACCCCTTTGGGTACGGGGTAATCCCAACACAAAGTCCATAGCAAGATCCTGCCAAATATCTTCTGGAATAGGTAAAGGTAAATAAAGACCAGTATTTTGGGACTGACCCTTAGAAACCTGGCAGGTGTAGCACTTCCTCACAATAGCTCTTACGTCCTTCTTCAATTGTGGCCAGAAATACCTCTCCTCAAGGCTAGCAATAGTTTTGTCTCGGCCTAAGTGTCCACTCAGACCCCTTCCATGCAAATCTCTAATCAGTTTCTCCCTCAATGATGAACTAGGAATACATAGCCGATTGCCCTAGAATAAATAACCAGCATTCATATAGAAATCTGCAACTGCATGATTGTACTGCACTTGGCCCAAATCTCCTTAAAATCAACGTCTTCCTCATACAACTCTTTCAAGAGATCAAAACCCACAATCTCCTGAGTTAAAGTGACCAGCAAGGAAGCCCTCCTACTCAAAGCATCTGCCACCCTATTAAGAGTACCAGATTTATGATGAATCACAAAAGGAAATTTCTGTAGGAAACTCACCCACCTTGCATGCATCTTGTTCACAGTTTTCTGACTATTAAGGTACTTCAAGGCCTGATGGTCAGTGAACAATACAAATTCTCTCTGAATTAGATAGTGCTCCCATTGCTTTAACGCCTGGAACACAGCATAAAATTCCTGATCATAAGTACTCCACTTTTGACGAGCTTCACTCAATTTTTCACTAAAGAACGCAACTGGCCTGTTCTCTTGTGACAACATTGCACCTACTCCCACGCCACTAGCATCACATTCAACCTCGAATACCTTGTCAAAATTGGGAAGAGCAAGAACCGGTGCAATCCAAAGTTTCTCCTTAATTAAAGCAAAACTTGATCTTCTCTTGTTCTTCTCCCCACTGGAATTTGCCTTTCTTCAAACATTCAGTAATAGGAGCAGTAATGGTACTGAAATTTCTTACGAATCTCCTATAAAAAGTAGTCAAATCATGAAAACTCCGCACCTCAGAAACTGTTTTTGGAGCTGGACATTCTCTGATAGCTCGTACCTTCTCTTTATCAACCTGAATGCCTTCTTCTCCAACCACAAAACCCAGAAATAACAACTTGTTAGTACAGAAAGTACACTTCTTCAGGTTAACGTACAGTTTATTTTCTTGTAAATCTCCCAAAACCTGCCTCAAATGTACCAGATGTTCTTATTTGGTCCTGCTATATATCAATATATCATCAAAATACACCACATCAAAAGAACCAATAAAAGGATGAAGAACCTGATTCATAAGCCTCATAAAGGTGCTGGGTGCATTAGACAACCCGAATGGCATCACCATCCACTCATATAACCCATTCTTCCTCTTAAAGGTTGTCTTCCACTCATCCCCTGGCTTAATTCGAATCTGGTGGTAACCACTTCGAAAATCTATCTTTGTAAACACCTTGGAACCCTCCAGCTCATCAAGCATGTCCTCCAAACAAGGAATAGGAAACTTGTACTTCACAGTTATCTTATTTATGGCCCTGCTATTGATGTGCTCATATTTTCCTATATTTCTTTGCCTCTTAATCTTGGTTTTTATGTTTAGTTCTCCTTATTTATGATTCATTTACATCTTTTAGTGTTTTTGTAGGTTTGTTCCATAGAAAGAAGAAAAGAAGCCAAAATGAGCTAAGTAGGATTGAAAGACAATGTGCAATCTGAGACTGAGAATCTGTCTGTGCAGAACATCCAACTTCGCCAAATTACTAGGAAATGCTCAGATCGAATCAGACAATGAACCTTATATCATTGGAAAGCTACGGATATCTACTTTCTGTAGAATTTTACGGATCTCGTTTTCGGTACTTCTGGAGAAAGTTATGATTATTTGAGTGAAGATAGGTCGGACAGGAAATCTGCTCTGGAATTTACAACCATTCGTGGAGAACTCAAGTTCCGTGGCACAAGATCATCAATCCTAATGTTTCAAGGAAGTTAATTCAGATGTGGATTCAATGAGGAACTTATTCCTACTTTTACAAGAGATATTTCAAGCTTTTCCCATTCCAAATGAAGAAAGGAATCTAAACCCAAGTTTTACAAGGAAACATGAAGCCAAAGATGAGCATAAATCTTCCCTATATAAGGGAGCACGAATTTACATGAAGAGGGAGTCTCGGGAGCACAATGTAGACGCCTAAGGAGTAGAGACGACTCATCCATCTTCCCTTTCTTTTCCCCTTCCATTCTTTTTATGTTTTTCCTATGTTTTATTTAGTTATATTTTGTTAAACTTTTTCTAGGGTTAAGATGATGCCCTATCATGATTGCTTATGTACTTTGATGATTTATTGATGGATTTATAGTTTCTTTATGATGAATTCTTAGTCACTATTTGAATTGATGCTTTATGTTTAAGTTCTTTGATTGATCACCTTAGGGCTTTGCATCTAGTAATTAGAAGATGAATTTGAGGCGTACCTGCAATATAATTCAAATTAGCTTCTTGTGATTAAGAGTTGTGAATTACATTATTGTCGTACCTGAAGTAATGGTTTGCATGATTCTCTTGTTTTCTAAAACATAATGAGTCCTATGTGTTAAATTTATGCCGTACCTGGATAAATTGCATGTTAGGATATACGACCTCTGCCGTACCTGGAGAGAATCATACACTTAAGGAAAGCTATGGTCTAAGTGCCGTACCTGGACTTAGATACGGGAATTGTCATCAAAAGGAACAAAATAATCTGTTAATTACATTGAAACATAAATAGGATTGTTAGTGGTTGATTTCGAAACCCTAGGTTTTATCATTAGTTGTTTAATTCTTTAATTCTCAAATTATTTGTTTATTGAAAAAAACCTTAAAACCATATCTTCTTTAGTTTGATTGTTTATGTGTTTTTGTGTTTGGATTAATTAGGTTAGGATTTAAATTAATTATCAATCCTTAGTTGGAACGACCTCGTACTTGCACACTATACTAACGACGATTCGTGCGCTTGCGAGTTTTAATTAAAATTTCACAACAGCTATCAACACACTATATCCTCCATTGATTGCCCTTCTTAGGAACAAGGAGGACTAGAACTGCACAAGGACTCATACTTTCACGAATGAACCGTTTCTTCAGCAAGTCTTCAATCTGCTCCCTCAAAATCTCATTCTCCTTAGGACTCATGTGGTAATGGGGCAGATTTGGCAAACTAGCTCTAGGAACCAAATCAATTTGATGGTGAATGTCCCTCATAGGTGGTAACTCGTTAGGTAGCTCATCCTAAATCAGCTCCTCAAACTCTCCCAACATATTCTACACTTCCTTAGGGATCACCATATCTTCATTTTCCACAGTCAACAACCCTTTAACAACCACTAGACAAATAACTTTAGATTCTTTAAAGGTTTCCTCCATCTCGAATTCACTGGTAGACAAGGTCAGAAAACTCTCCCCTTTCTTTACACCAGATCTCTCAAATTGATAAACAGGAGTCATGGCAATTTTATGACTATTCCACATAAACATCATCACATTATCTTTGCCTTTATAAGTCACATCCACATCATATTGCCAAGGTCGCCCAAATAAAATATGACAAGCATCCATATCAATAATATCACACAATACTTCATCTTTATAATGCTTACCAATGGATACTGGTACTTTGCAGGACTCAGCAACTCAAACTTGTGGACCTTTCTTGACCCACCCCAGTGAATAAGGTGCCTCATGAGGCTGTGTAGGTAACTGCAAATACTCCACCAACTTTCAAGCTACTAAATTTTCGCAGCTCCCATTATCCACAATCATATTGCACACTTTGTTATTAATGGAACAAAGTGACTTGAAAATATTGCGTCGCTGCCCATCTTCCTTAGGAGATAATAAGATCCTCTGCAATACAATATTAACCTTTTCAGGAGACTCCTCCACCTCAAACTCAACCCCTTCATATTCATCACCTCTTCCAACTTCTTCATCATTTTCATCATAATCATCCATAAGGGCAGTTTGTCTCATCTCAAGACACACATTAGACCTATGTCCAGGCTTGTTGCATCTATAGCAGATTTCTGTTATAGGCCTCACATAAGGATTATTAGGCTTCTGATTTGGGACTCTATTTTGAGCACCACTAGAACTGATAGAACCGTTAGTTCCTTTAAAAGGAGGATTGAAAACCCTAGGAGCACTCTCTGTATTCTGCTGTGTGGCTTTACCCTTGCCAGCTGAGGAGTTCACAAACTCTGTGCTCCTTTGATAGGTATACCTCTGGAAAGAGGAAGCTCGTGAAGGCTTCTCTAATAATTTTGCTTTCAATGCTAAGCTTGAAGCTTCTGTCACAGTCCACACAGTTTGCAGCCTAATCTTCTCCTGAATGGCTGGCTTTAGCCCACTGATATAGCGAGCCACCTTCTGACTTTCAGTTTCTCCTAGTTCATTACGCTCTGAATAGCGTAATAACTTAGCAGTGTACTTAGCCACCGTCCTAGTGCCTTGGACACAATCAATATACAACCTATACAAAATCTGCTCATAATCATCTGGCAAGAACCTCTCCATCATCAGCTGTTTCATTTTTCGCCATGTTTGAATTGCCTTCTTCCTCTGCTTGTTTCGAGTATTCTGCAACTTATCCCACCAAACTGCAGCAGTACTCTTCAATCGCCAGGCAACATGTTTAACCTACTTGTGTTCAGGCACCTCCATAATCTCAAAGAATCTATCCACCTGAATCTGCCAATCCAGATAATATTCCACACCCAAGTTGCCCAAAAAGAAAGGAATTTCAGCCTTGATTTTGTAATCCTGGTCAGCTTGTCCTTGTTGTTCAGGTTGCACAATTTCTTC
Source organism: Rosa rugosa (assembly GCF_958449725.1). NCBI lineage: Eukaryota > Viridiplantae > Streptophyta > Magnoliopsida > Rosales > Rosaceae > Rosa > Rosa rugosa. Next base: position 24,466,383 of record NC_084824.1, on the reverse strand, counting down.
TTCAGAATCAGAATTATTATCAACAACTTCACCACGTGGAGCCCTAGCTCGCTGGCCTCCTTCCCCGCCTCTATTCCGATTGTTGTTGTTGTTGTTGTTCCTCCCTCCTAACAATCCACGAATTTATCCAATCTGATTGTTCACGGAGTCATTCACAGTGTTGATGGCAGTGGTAAGCGTTGTGGTAAGAGAAGCAGTAAGAGCATCAAGATTTGCTCTTGTAACATCACACATTGCTACTAAGGTAAATAGGAGAGACAGGGAAGACCTGCTCTGATACCACCTGACGCAGTCGGAAAAGTAACCCTAGGTTTACAAGCAATAAACCTAAAATAAGAATTCTGGAGTCCACTAGAGATAAATGAGAAAACTCTCAATTTGATTGATAATAGGATAAAAGATAGGTTCTGCAGCCGTTTAAGGTTGCTTATATATGAGAAAAGAAACCCTAGGGCGATTAACAATGAAACCCTAAAGCCCACTGGTAAAAACAAAACAAATCCAAAACAAACTAGAAAACCGAAAATTCTGAAAAAGAGTAAATTGCAGTTTTGAGACCCTAAATGACCCTGAAAGCTAGAAAAAGCCCACACGTCGTGGCAAAGCAACAAATTTTGCTCCTGGCGTCGTTCCCTTTCCGGAAAGGTATAGCAATTACGATTCGGACACCGAATGTCAAAGTTGCAGCAAACCGGGTTTTCCTCCTTTTCCACAATCGAGCTGTTATTCAATTCTTATCTCCATTCGCTCTACATCAGTCAATAATGTGTAACAGTTTTAGATTTTTAACTTCTTTTTTGAAAAGTATTCGTGCCTTGGGTTAAAGGAATCCAACAGGCTCATTAGAAATGAAGAATATCATATATTTCACAACATGTACAGAAAGCAAATCTTACTAATAGCCGTGGCAAAGATGAAGTTTAAAGGGAAGTTCATCATATTCAAACAACAACAGAAGTGTTCCTTGTAATGAAATTATTATTCATCAGTTATTAATCTCAATGAAACAATACAGTGAAAGGGAATTCCGAATCATGCTCTAAATTTAGGATTTGAACCTCTTGCATCGGGTATTAGAGACCCGCATTCTACCAAATATATTGAACTAACGTCAGTTTATTATTCTACTGATTCACCTCTGCCATTACTTGATCAGTTAACACTGTAAATGTGAACTACAGTACATTAATTAGTGTGCTTTCATCTTAACTATAAGCATTTGGGGATATATAGTAACTTGGTAAGTCGAATACCTTCTTAACTATTTGGGGATATATGGTGAGTCTTGACAAATTCCTACTTCAACATTTTTCCTATTCTGCTAATTGTGAGATATCAATTATACGAAGTACTTGGCAGAATGACCAATGCACATATGGCCCAACATCAAATTTTAAACAAGATTTTTGGTATGCAGGATGAAAGAGGCAATTTCTGTAAGCTCAACAACCATATTTTTCACTTCTTTGGTGGTACATCAGAGGTTCCCAGACCCAAAAATAAGGAAACTAAAGAAAAAGAAAAAAAGAAACAGAGACTGAAAATTATGCTCTAGAACTACTACGAGCTGTATCAGTAGCAAGCAGCCGTGCAAAACTGCAAAACATGATTTTTGTTTTGTTTTTCCATAACCGTCACTTATACAAACTCAGGAAGCAGCAAAAATGGTGCACTCTAGCAACTTTCAAGAACTGTAATTACGAAGCAGAGGATGACACTCAAATACAGGTACGTTTCTGTTGTGGTCTCTCGCAAATTAAGAAATGGTTCACATTTGAATTTAAACCAGAGTAGTGGACTCACACAATTCTCAAGAACTGTAATTATGAAGCAAAACACTCAAATTAAGGGTACGTTACCACAGAGACCTCACGCAAATTAAGGGTACGTTGCTCCATTTTCTCTTTTCTTGTAAATTTGAGAAGAGTCTAGGTAGTAACTCACCAAGATAATTTAAAACTGTAAAACTTGATTTTTGTTTTGTTCTTCCATAACCGTCACAGACACAAACAATTGCAAACTCAGGAAGCAACAAAAATAGTGCATGCACTCGAACAATATCTCATGAATTGTAATTATGAAGCAGAAGAAAACAGTCAAATTACTGATACGTTTTGCAAAGACCTCTCGCAAATTAAGGGGATGCTCACAATTGAAGCTAACCATGGCCAAACCTGAATCAGGCTCGGACTGAGCTTCGGTCTATCAGATCCTCAGCGTTACAAACGTTAAAAGCTGATCCAACCAACTCTAGAGGCAAGGATTGCCACAGATGTATGACAGTAGAGATTGAAGACCAGTAGACCACTCAGGGTCTCTATGGTAAATTCATGTAATTACTTGCCAAACTTTTAGCTCTGCATCCTACTATCTGTTGTGTGATAAAGAACACAAGTAAAATTAGCTAGTAATACTGTCAAAGCTAGGTATATATAGACTGCAAATTGATAATCTAATATGGTATATACTATATAGTATATACTATACACAATGTAACTGAGCAACGATATTTGGTTCTAACTTGTAAGAAGCATTTTCACCTTAACTGTTCTTCAGAGTTAACTGCAATCTAATGGGGGGCATTTCTTAAAAGAGAATAGAACTAGGAAACTTGAGTCTTATCAGGGAAAACCACAGTTTTATCAGAGCTTTAGCCTTTATATAGAACTAGAAGATACAACATCTTGCTAACCCCATATAGACAGGAATCTTCCTTGGCATATGACAAAAACAAGGCATTCATCTTTGTCTGATTTCATCATATACCATATATCGGATTTATTATTCTACTGCGCATAATCAAGCAGAACAGAGCAGAAGTGTCAACTGCACATTGAAAAACAGAAAACAGTAAACACCAAATGATTTCTTATATAGTAAGGGCGAGTTGCACACTATCAATATCTGGAAAGAATCCCCCATCAACTGCTTAATACTAGGATTTCCTATTATATATGAAAGAAAAAGTGAATCGTTCAAACCAGACCAAAATAAAAAAGTGAAGTGTTCAAAGCACTGATCTCTCTCTCTCTCTCTCTCTATTTTTTTTATTTTTTATTTTTTTCCTGCAATGCTGGTTCGATGAAGAAGTGTTTTGGTAGCATCCTCACTATAAAGTACACTGTTTCAGGTTATTCTTGTTTGTCATGTTTTTTATTAGTGAATACGATTCCAATGAGCATAAGGCTCAGATATTGCTTTAGAGGCTGGTTAGACCACCTCAGGGACCCCAAAAACATTCCAGAATCTCAGATGTTCATCACCAGCTGCCAATGCTCCGTGCAATTTGGGCTCTGAAAGAGCATCGACATGTGACATGATTACAGGATTCAGTATCTGTCAAAAGTCTAAACCATAAAATGGCACCTTTGGGTAAGAAGAAATTTTTCTCATCACACTGCATATCTCATTCACTCAGACACTCAGTGTAGCCGGTCATGTTCCAGATTCTTTTTATATTTACAAACGTTAAAGATCCAATTAATTTGAAATTATAGTCCACAGAGCAATGGCTAGCCAAAAAGAAAGGTATAAATAAGGATATGCAATCTTTATTTTTCAATAACATATCATGATATATGTGAACTGGCATTGAACCAAAAACTAGGTATTTCAATTGAGAATGACTGCATCCAATACAATAAACTAACTAGTGAACATGTAGGACTGTCCAATACAATATCATTCTAGAATCAGTGGATAAATTAAACAAAGAAAGATGAGCCACTCCACTGAGACAATTAATTTCCAGCATCAGTTTTTCTTCTAAGAACATGTACATCCAGTAATTTACAGACATGAAAATTTTGAACCACAAAATGGTGGGGAAAATTTAAAAACAAAAAAGGAAGGAGGGTAATTTTGATTAGCCTGACGATTGTACACGCAACTTGTTGGCAACATAGAGCAGATGGCTGATGTTTGTGGGAGGATAGTGCTGCAGTAGTTTGAGATTAGAGGTAAAATCGCCTGCTAGTAAGCGCCTCCGAACGAGAATCAGCATTGCACAACATACTCGGAGAAGGGTTTCCTGAAATCATTAGTCCAAAAGAAAATCAGTAAATTAAAAAAAAAATAATACAAAGCCAAAAGCAACCCTGAATGCGTGCATTGCAGCAATGTCACTGGCCCATTATTTGCTCTACAACTTTAGGCAACAGATTTTCTTCTTACAACCCTAGGCAACTAAATTTTCTTTTTGTTACCATAGACAATCATCTTTTACCTAATTAGGTCTGATAGCTTAACTGAACTTCAATATTATCAAAGTTCCATGGAAACATTGTTGTCAAGTGGAATCAGGATGACTTCTGACCTCATTTCACTTGCTAAGAATCTTTTCCTCAATGCCTGACCATGAACTAGAGCCATTTTAGGAGTTAGCTCTAGCTTTTAGGTTGTCTGCTTTTATTATTGTATTCTTTTTTTCTTGTTTTTCCCCCTAATTTCTCTAGCTTTTCTCCAATTTGTCCCTTTTAAGTTGATTAGGATTCCCATCATTTGCAGTCTCCCGTGAAGGAGACAGGGCAAGGCACCGAACATGTTCTATCACCTTCGGTGTCTCCATCTGTCATTAGTAATCTAAATCTGCTTTGCTTAGTTGGGAAGAGTGAGTTGTAGTTGGATCTCTTGTTAACATTTGGTGTTTCCTTTCTAAAAAGTTAAAAAATAAAACAATAAATAAATAAATAAAAACTATATAGGGAATAAAAGCAAAAGGACATAAAGTCAAAAGACTAATATACTACCTGAGGACCTTCAGAGTCACTTAAAAGTGTGTCCCAAATGTGGAGGCTGTCCGCAAAATTGAACTCCTGGGTCAACAGGAGAGTGATCCACCTAAATGCATAAAACTGGGGGTTGACCTATCATTTTAAATCAGAACCCAGTCAGGCATTTATACTAAATATTCAGTGACCTATCTACTATACTCTAGAATGTAAAAGAACATCCTTTCTAACACCAATTGGCAAATCATAAATGCTAAGCTAACATCTAAATATATACAAGGAACTATGTTGCCATTTAATCAGGCACACATGTGCATTATGTTGGATCTTAATTGTGTCCATGACAGAAAATGCAGGGCCTAGACCCAGCATGTCAGATATTCCACCCTGGCATTTGCACAGATACCAGTGCTTTTCTTTGACGACCCCATATGGATAGTGTTGGGAATGTACCATACTTGTACTCTGTACTCACACAACTGATCACCACAAATTCCTTCTCATCAAGAAAAAAAGAAATAATAGATAAAAAGTTTACTTAATTTACAAGAAAGAAATAAATCAACAATTTGTACAGAACCTGAATTTGACAGTTACGACAAAGAGAAACTCACATTACCAAATTTAAATTGATGAAGAACCACAAATAACAGAATAAAAAATTAAAAAATAAAAGAAAAACAGAAAAATTAATCAGCCAGTTCCAAAGATAATAGACCTCAGGATCAATTTTCTCAACTTTTCTTCATGAGAAAGTTAAAACTGTAAAATCACAGTTGAAAATTTATTGGGAAGCAAAAGTCTTACAATGATCTGGTCATGAGCTACATAAGCCTAAAAATGCAATCATACTGGAGAACTACTTGATTTACGTTAACAGACCAAATAGGTCAGAACTCAAAAGGATAAAGTATGTCAGATAGCCTACCTACTTTCTATTTCCTATTGTGTGTAAGTTCCTTCACTCTATTCTAATTTTATACTCGTTTTAGACTGGCTTGTAACATAATAATACTCTATCCTTGCAGCAGTCTTAGTCCCAACCATGATTCTCTCCAACTTTGGTCAGAAAGAGGTTAATAGGCCAAAAGTCACTTATGGTCCCTGTGGTTTAAACGTCCGTGGTTTGCTAGGTTAGTCCTGGTCCTTAACAAATTTTTATATATCCCTCTTTTGATGAAAGCTGTAGGGAATTGTACTCTGGTAAATTGCCTAATGTTGCAAACCACAAGGGTATTTATTTGACATTTCTACACCACATTGGTACTATAGCTTTTGGCCTTTTAATACTGCCCTCTAGAGAGAAGAATGCATGTGGCAATTGCATAATTCTCCAAGGTATCATAGCAGGTTTCGATCTTGAGATCTGTGGGTTATGCACCCACATTATGCTTCCACTACGCAAAGGGTGATGACTTTAAATAGGATCCATTTGCTGAAAGGGAAAGAAAAAAAAGACAGGCAGATAGACTGGAAAATAGAAAGATGTTTACTTTGGTTGTGATCTCAAGATGACGCCATAGCTCTTCATCATGTTCCTTTAAAAGTTGTGACAATCTTGTTATTGTGGAACGTATTCCCACAACACTATTATCAAGTTGCTGACAAAAATGATCGCGGAAGCCACTCAATAATTCAACAAAACAAAAGAATGTGTCTGCTTCAGCTGCGGCCTACATAACTTGACATTAGGAAACAATGAGCAAAACTAAACAAAAACAATAACTGGAAAACATGACAATGGAAAATGCTATTAAAAAAATAACAATAACATTTAACTGATCTACATGATAATGTGCCAATAATATACTTGTTTTCTCTTGGGTTAACAGAAGTTCCTGTACACTGTCAACATTTAAATCAATCCTGACACTTTCTACAGTTATAGAGAAACTATAGGCAACCCAGAATAGTTTTTATGACAAATGGCTCTCAATTATATCTTTCAGGTGACTTAGATAAAGCCATGTGTGACTTTGAGTCGACATATTCCCTTTTCTATGCAAAATATTATTAGCCTTTCTCATGATCAAGCCTAGAGACAAGAGGCACGATCCTAGGACGATATTCACCAAAAGGACATGATGTTCAAGCACAATGATAAAGTACCAAGAGGCCACTAGGGAGATGTTGACCAAAACGTCGATATGAATTCCCTACTACTACCAACTACCTGAGCTTAGAACCTCATATCAGACAAACAAATGTAAGAATATGCTACAGTGCAAAGACAAATATCAAGTCTATAGATAGGGATTAGCTTGTGGGTGAAATTTTGTTTTAGTACACAAAATAAAAGGACTGTATGGCAACCTTACCGCATATTCCTCATCAGGATCATTTTTGAAGATATAGTACAGTGGCGCCAAAAGTTCATTCATCCCTTGAACATATCTTATACCGGGATTTAGCTTTGCAAATACAACCAGGATGTTCTTCAAAGCATCCTGAAATTTAATTTTAATTCAGTAAAATAGCATGTAGCCTTCTTTTCTTTTTTATAGGAATTAAAATGGCTTGTATACAACTCTTCTGGCTTGTCTACCATCGAACAAAGCATCAAGTGCAAACCTGATTAGATTTAGCAAATTGAGAGTCCCCTGAGAAAAAGTGCATATCTGGATGAGTGCGCTTTACATCTCGGTCAATCTGTTCTATAATCTCCGTGTCCTACATGATCCAAGGTTGGAGTCAATACTTCAGAAAAAGAATTTTGCACCACAAACTGCTACCACCATTCCATAGCCATGCAAAAGCACCACAAACAAAGCATTACAGATAGTTGCCATGTAATTTACAAAATGGTCTTCATCATTCTACACAATTTCAGTTCTCTTGGTTCAGTTGGTTGTAACGTTTTCTTTTATGAGAAGTTAGATCATGATTTGTCGTAAATGATGTTTATCGGTGGTTTTAGAGAGCTGCAGAACTGCTTATTGGAAAATAATGCTTCACATTGTTTTCTATAAGTATGATCGTGTAACTGGGAAAAATTGTTAATGAAAGAGTTGATTGTCCAATATCAGGAGAGGATATGTATAATTGTTGTGTACTGAACTTAATTGTGTTATGAAAGTTCAGATAATCTTTCATGTAATTAGCAACTCATGCACAGTTGTAGCAGAAAGACAGCGTTACTGATGTTGTATGACCTGTAAGATTAGGTTCTCATGAAAAGATAAAATAAAAAATATTAGCTTCATGAAAGCACAAGATAATCCTATGATCATTACTTTCCCTAAATCTAGTGATCAAAGATGAACAAATGCAATGAGAAATTTGATTACCGATCAACTTGAGTGTCAAAGAAAGGGCTAACTAAGCAAAGCAGTTCAGAGAGAGATTCATAGTGCAACCAATTACTGTTGCGACAAATGCTTGGTCCCACTTAAGGAAAGAGTTTACCAAGCATTAATAATGACATTAAAATAATTGTCAAGTAAGTTCACTTGGTACCTGGAAGAACTGATTCCAAATGCTGGACTTTCCAAGGCTCAATGGATGCTCCCCATGAGCTATATGTGATCTTGATAACAAGCCCTTACTTTTTGATTCTTCACTATCACAACTTGTGCCGTTATCCTCTAACTTCCGTGTGATTTCTGACTGACTAGCCAAAGGAACATTCAGAAACCCATATTTTGCAGAATTTAAAAATAAAAAATAGAAAAAAGTAATATTCATATGTCAACATTTCTATTTTCACTTTGAAATCCCAAAAAGCTTAACTTAAATATCACAAAACATGCAATACGAAACACTACAAGGACAATTATAGATAACTGTATTACCAAATCAGATGAAAGATAGGAACATCTGCAGAAACATTTTGTGATTTTCAGGATAAAATTCAGAACACCTATTCCTTCCTACTCAACTCTGCTAACCAATCTTAGCTGTATGAGCATACTAGCACATTTTTCATTTATATCAATATATCTACTTTTAATCATCTTCATGGATTATGATCTTCAAAACGCAAAACATAAATATACAGACGTGGTGACAATAACATGACTTACAGGATTCATCAAGAGCTCGTCTTTAAAATGCTTATACTGTGACCTCTTTTTAGCCAACTCCGATGGCCAAAGCGCCCGATCCGGTGGTAAATATCCAAGTAATAGCTGCAAGCAACAACCATCGACCTCTAAATTAAACCAAGCCCCCTTTTCACCTTGTCATGCTCATCGATTTACTTAGTAACTTTAGGTTCCTCAATCATGATTACAAGCATAATAAGCTTAAAAAGGTGCTCATTTCACCAGCCTTTTCCAGCAATTCTTCTTAGAAACTAAACACAAAAGAGAAATCAAAGCCAAAAACAGATCACAATCACCTTCCAGACCGTGGAACGCACACCAGCACCATCTGGAATACCCTGCGACGCAATTTTCCGCAACTCACGCACATTTATAGTCTTCTTTGATAGCTACAAACACAATCAAACCCCCAATTACACACATACCCTACAAACACACATGTACATAGTGTAGATTACAAAGGAAGAGGGAAATTAAACCCTAACCTCGGCCAGGAGCTGAGACTGGCGAGAGAATTCCTCGGGGGAAGGGGCGGAGGCGCTCTTGTCTTCGTGATCGGAGATTGAATCGGCGGATTGAGGCTCGGGCGGAGGCTCTGCTCTGACGGACGAGGGAGGCGGCACGGGAAGCGGAGGCTCGACGACGGAGTCGGAGCCAGTGGTTGTGGCGGTGGAAGGCTTGGAGGTGTAGCGTTGAGTTCGATCGTCGTCGATGGGAGGAGCGGAGGGAGGAGAAGACCAGAGCGAGCTGTTGAGCCATTCCGGGACTCGCTTCTTTACCATTTGGTTGTACATGCAATATTGGACTGGATGGATTGGATTGGATTGGTTTTTCTAGGGTTTCTGGTTGGTTTTTCTCAGAGCTGACGAGAAGAAGAAGCTTCTGGTTCGTCTTCCGGTGAAGAAAGGGGCTGACAGAGATGGAAGAGAAATGATTGAGCTGGGCTTGGGGAGTGGTTTGACCTCTAGCCAGATCAATAATGAAACGCCCCGTTTTGGTCCCTGCGGGTTTTCGTATGAGCCGCTCTGTGCGATTAACACGTGATTAAGCTCATGTATGATGCTCGAAATTACAAGAGAAATAATAGCGTCCGTTGAGAAGCTGTTGAGGTGTCAGCTTACGTGAACCACACACAAGGACATTTGTACTCTGAGTTTTGGCGTGTCTCATAACTATTAGTGACAATCGAACACAAAACCTCTCTTGCACAAGATAGTTATAGTCTCACTTAAGAGTTAAGAGAGTTGCTCAATGTATTACCATCCCGAGTTAGGTTTTGGAATTGCCAAATGGGGGGATAAAGGAATCTCTTGTTTGGCCATTCCAAGAGTCTAAGGCTGTGTTTGTTACGTGAGACTATTATCCCCCACCTTATTTCCTATAATAGTCTAGGACTCTTCTTGTCTGGGATATGCTATGTTAATACATAACCCATGTTTGGTACTGCTTAGGACTAAAGAGCAGAATAGTCAAAATAGTCTTATCCCATGTTTGTTGGTGTATTGGACTAAAAGTTGGTAATTTGCAGAAACGTGAACGATTTTCTGAGTTTGTGAGAAGAAAAGAAAAGAAAATTGGAAGGTGAAAGTTGAAGACAATCACAAAATGGCAATCACAAAAAGTGTCTGAAAATGTTCTAGCTTGTTTTTTTGGCAAAGTTCACATACAGCAAACTAATCATAGATTGAGAAGAGCAACCACAACCTACATACTTGTAGTTAGTTTTTACACATCGACAAGTCCACCTATTAATACAACAGAGTGAGAGATACACTGATTTAACATTCCACATGCTAATAAAGTTTCATCTAGCAATTACAAAAATGAATGTTAATCTAGCAAAAGAAGGAGCTTGTCCAACATGTGTTAAGGCAGCAACTGTTGCAGTTTTCTAAACAAAAAAAAGAACATATCTTCAGTCAGCTAGTAGGTAGATCCTCTAGCAGTGCCCACAAGCAAGTTCTCGACATACACTTTTCTCACTTCATCATCTAAGGACATGAACAGATGCAGAGATATTTTGGGGTTTATCCAAAATGATTTTCAATGCCTCAATTTGGTATAGAACAGAAAGTTCCATTTTCTTAAGTTCCTTAGCAATATTAGATCGATCTTCATTACCTTTCACTATGGCATCAGTCACTGCTTGCATTCTTTTTCCAGATTCTTCAAACAATTTATCCAATACAAGCATAATTTTATCTTCATAATTTCTTTTCCTCTTTTTTTGACTAACCTGAGATTGTCCCGTGCTATCTTTGCTCATTGACATGGGGCTTGTGTCATTCTCAAGACCTATATCATCTTCATTGTTGCTCTGCTCTTCCATCATATCAGCAGGGACCTCATCCCCATTTCCAGTAGCACGGTCACTCCCAAAGATGGTAGCTAGTCTATCAAATAACTGATACTTCTTGTTTCTCCATCCCTTTGCCTTTTTGTTGTGCTATGACAGAAACAGAAAATGAACCGATCAAAGTGCAGCAATGAAATCAATTAACTTCAAAATCAAACTCAAAGAAAGTTCCTCATTACCTACAAATATCCCATACTTCATTACTATCAACTTCAATGCACTTTTTGATATCATTCCATGCAAATCCACTCTTGTTCATCATGTCATAGATTATATATGCTATAATCTTTCTTAAGTTTCTTCAACTTTGACTCAATATGTGGACTTGCCTTCAGATTGGAATTGGGACATAAAAGATTTAAAGCATTCTCTATTTTGATTAAAGTACCAGATTTGAAACTTCCAATGTCGCAGCATTGTCCTCCAACAATAATTCCGTCAAGAACATTCAACAAAGATTCTTCTTCAAAGCTGGTCCATACACGCCTTGACTTCCCTTGCTCTGTATTTTCATCACCACTTTCCATTTTCTTAAAAAAAAAATCAACATCTCATGGTTAAGAGCAACATAAATATGATCAACAAATGTAAGTGGCAGAACTAAGTTTAAGCACTAAACCACTTCAGCCTCAATCCAAAGCTGTTTGAGGCATATGAAGTATGAACTTTATCATGTTTCAAATGTTTACAATCACCTAAAGTTCAAACCCTGAATACACCAATACCTGAATCATGGTTCTTTCTGTCATAAAAACCCAAAAACTAATGTTAACTAAGCGTTCAAACCCTTCCAATCTAACCAAAACTAGAGCTAATATCGATTCTTGCATCCCTGCAAAACCATATATCCCATTACTTTGTAACTGAAAGTGCAAAAAGGAGTGCAACCACTCCTCCATTCGAACAATCCACAATATAGAAATGCAATCATTCCCCATTATGCAGCATAGTAGATTCCCAAACAATTGAACATGCAAATTGTTTCTCTCTTTACAGAAGATAACAATAACATCACCAAGCTACAAATTCTTCCAATATGAAACAAGAACTTATACATACAACAAAACTATTGGAGACAAGTGATACACATGACATCAAATGCATTCGAGGATACTTGTAACTCCTAAAGAATATAACAAAGCAAAAAAGGAGAAAACATTAAACTTCCAAAACATTTTAAATCAAACATGAGTAAAATTAACAGGATTATGAACTAGCAGCAAGTCTTAGAAAAATGAGATTCTAACTCAATCCACAACTATATTCACCAAATGAATAATGAAACTTATTATTGAACAAAGAATCTGAAAACCCCCAATTATAGATCGTATTACCAGAAAAAACAATTAGTGTGTGAAATTGAAAAAACAATAAGGGAAGTAAACTTGAAAAATACACTACCAGCAATTTTAGTCAACATCAGAACCACACAATCTTTTTTTTTTTTTGGTTACCATTCTTTTTGTTTCTTATTATAATAAAAAAGAATTCCAGACTCAGCCAATTCTTAGTTGGTAAAACAGTAAATTATATCCTAAATGCCAACAAACTTATCAGTAAATTATATCCTCAATGACAACAAACTAAATTTTATTAAACCAAATTTCAATTCCTAAGGGCAGAGGGAAGAGAAAAACCTACAAGAAGAGCACTAAACCACTTCAGCCAGAAAAAATAATAAGCACTAAACCACTTCAGCCTGAATCCAAACCTGCAAGAAGAGCAGAACAAAGCAAGTTGAAAAGGTACCACCAAACACAGTCCCACAGCTTTCCCTCTTTTTCTCTCTGCTTGTGTTTTTCTTTGTGGGTTATTAACAAAACTAATAACCCAAACTAAAAATAATAAACCAATTTTAACAACACAAGTAAAACACAAAAACGAATGAGAATAAGGAAAACAATTTCATATTAAATTTAATTAAGACTAGGTCATCACACTCCTAAGCATTAAAATGCATTAATGTATTCATACTTATAACTCTACTAAGAAATAGCTCCTAACAATGCAAGTAACTGATGTACAGAATCAGTTAGCTAGTGTCTCATCTAGTGTTCACAACAAATCAAAAGCTACATAAATAATGATCCTTAGTACTAAAAGGCCTATAAAGCAGAAACTACATGATTTATTCTCTTGAAGCTCTTGCATCCCTTGCAGCCCTTGCAGCAGCACTTGAAACCCCTGTATCTTTGGCAGCCCTTACAGCCCTTCTTCAATTCCTGTCCATTCATTATGCATTTGTAAAGCTAATTCATTCCTCCAAGTAGTCCATTGATTAGACGCTTCAACCGTGCCAACTACATCAGCTTCTTCCCCATTTTGTGCATCTAATTCACATACTGCATACTCCATCGGATCAATGGACATCTCACTCCTAATAAAATTATGTAAAGACAACAAACCGTAATTATGCGGCATTGTGTCTTTATTGGATAAAATGATAGACTCCTTTGTATTCCCCACCTTCCTTTTAGCATTCCAAAACACTGTTCTATGACATTTCTTGCCTTCGAATGCTTCATGTTAAAATATTCCACATGATCCCTAGGCATATTTCTTTCATTCCATTCCGACAAATGATACATTGTTCCTCTATATGGTGCAAGAAATCCCTCACCATTTGTGTAACCACCATCTACAAGGTAATAATAACCTAATAGCCAAAATAAAAAAAATTCCTATTAGTGTGTGAAAGGCACATAAACTGCATTAATTTAATCTACACAACTAATCCAATAGCCTTACCAGTGGGAATTCTTAATCCATTCGGCCTAGTCACTGCATCGTGAAGAACTCTAGAGTCCGATGTCGATCCCTCCCAATCCAGTAAGACAAATATGAACTGCATATCACGAGAACAAGCAGCTAACACATTTGTAGCAACTTCACAATTTCTTGTGCGGTATCTTGGCTTGTCAATTGCAGGTACACGCACTCTAATGTAAGTTCCATCTAGTGCCCCCAAGCAATTCTATTAAAAAAATAAATATATATTCATGAAGTTTATAAACTGTACATATAGAGATGAACTTTTAACAATCAGAAAAGGCATAACTGCAGTCCCTACAATAAACTAACCTTAAAGCACTTCCATCTACGATATGTGCAGTCAGCAAGTACCGGATCAGGTACCCTCAACAAACTACCTTGCAATCGTAAAACACCTGTAGTATAGAATGGAAATACCTACTAATAGTCACTCCGGATCGAAAAAATCTACCTCTAATAGTACGATTCTTCACATGATGTGAAAGTATATGTAAAAACATACATACTTGCTCTTCCACAGACACCAAACCATCACTCTTTATCTTTCCATCTGTGCGAAGCAGTTCACACAAAAGGCCAAAAGTCCTTCTATCCATTCTTAATTCGTGTACACATTCGATGTCACTATTGCCTATAATACTATCTAGATAACTCAAACGAATCTCACGTCTAACGAATGAACGATTATTTAGAGCATGTCTTTCAGCACGTCTTCGTCTCAAATTAAACATCAGTAGCACAAGCATAGTACAAGCACACATTGTCTCTAGGTGCCACAACTCCACCAATAAGAGCAACATAATTTGCCTTTGATCCATTTCCAAGATTTCACATTAACATCCAAAATCAATGAAAATAAAGAATTTGGAGATAATATAATCTATTCTTCTTCTTCGTAAAAAACGTTCTCTTCTCTCTCTAGTTTCGGCGACAGAGAGTTAGGGTTTGAGCCTCGTTGGAGTGAGGCGCTCGTGTCCTTGGGGACGACGGATTGAGATCAATCCAAATGCACTGGCTACCTCCCTTCATTACTAAGGGTTGGGATTTTACAGCACACACGCTCTGCGCGATGGAGGATGTAATAGGAGGTTTTGTTCGGAAACTTGCTTTGACGGAGGAGGAGGCGGTAGAAGTGGTCCTCCCTACAAAGCGACTCAAACAACCACCTAAACAATTTTTTCTGGTGGGTGAGTTGTTGACAGACAAGCAATATCGAATGGATTCTTTGATTAGTACACTTCGGGGACTCTGGATCCCAGATGCCGCCCGATCAGATCGGTCCAGGATGGTGGTGTGTCCGCTGGAGGGAAGTCGAAGATTGCTGTTTTCTTTTTCATACGCTTCAGATCTGAACTGGATCGTTACGAGGGCGCCGTGGTCCTATGAGCGGGCTCTCTTTGCGGTGGCGGTGACTGATGGAATGGTTGATCCATTGAAGGTCTCTCTGCAGACTCAATACTTCTGGCTGAGAATAAGGGAGATTCCGCCTCTTTATATGGATAAGTATACGGGGGAAGGGATTGGCAATGCTGTTGGAACATATGTTAGAACGGGTACTGACCGAAATGGGAGCTGCTTGGGTAGTTATCTCCGGGTGAGAGTTGGGATTGATATTGCGAAGCCATTAAGTAAGGGAGTCTCGATTCCGAGCGCAGCTTGGGCAATGAACAAACTATTCGAGTTGGAGTATGAGAGATTGCCTCATTTTTGTCTGTACTATGGTTTGATCTCGCGTACAGGGTTTAGTTGTCCCCGTAGATTATCCGGTGCAATCATTGAGCATACGTATGATGTCCTACTTAATGCTGAGAAGAAAGAGGCTTGGTTGGCTAAGCAGGAGGAAGAGCGGAAAAGAGATACAGAGGGGTCAAGTGGTGGTGGCACTAGGTTTGGCCTATACCGGGTTGAGAAGACTGGGTGGTCTATGGTGGCGCCAGAGTTCCCCACTATCGGACTGATTCGAACTAGGGAGGAATTGGAAGCGGAGTTTGATCTCCCTATTCAGAGGAATGAAAATGATATGGATATTGTGGAGGTGGAGACAAGCGGAGGGGGCTCCGACGGGCTGAATCGGAAACGGAGGAGGCTGGAAGAGCTGTGTGGCCAACAGGATGCGGTGGCCGGAGAGGGCCTCACGGAGGTGCCCATTTTGGAATGCTCAGATTTTGGGATGGGTTTACATTCGGCCCCGGTGATTAAGCAATCATCATTAAATGTCCCGCCTGGTGGTCCGTTGATAGCGGATCGGAGTTTATTCCAGAAGGAGGTAACCTGGCGTGATTCTGGGGAAAAACGGATCTCCAGTGAGGTGGTAGGCAGGGTTGAATTGGGGATGAGCTCGACCAATCCGGGGGCGGGTGCTGGGGAAGGGAAGTTGTTTGAAAGCGTGAAATCTGTGAGATTGACGGCGCAATCTGTGGAGGCAGGCCAGGCTACCTTCAATGTTGAGTTAATGGGTAAGAAAGGAAAGCCAAGACGGGCTAAGATGGAGGGATCACCTGAGGCTCACGGCTCAGCTAGGGCAAGTGGGAGACAGACACGGGCCAGTTTGTCTCCTTCTAATACTGGGCCCACTGAGAAGATTCTAGAAAGTTCCAAGAAGGGGGGGAAGAAGGGCTTCTGCATGCGAAAAATCCCCAGTTTTTCAAGCCGGAAATTAAAGATGAGTTCTGAAGGCACTCTTAAGCGTTCTTCCGTGATGGGTCCGGATTTGGCCCATCACGAGCCATGAATGCTTTGTGCTGGAACGTCCAAGGTCTCGGGAACTCTTGGACGGTTCAAGGTTTGAAGGGTTTGATTTCCCAAACTCATCCCGATTTAATATTTCTGTCTGAAACAAAGCGTACTGTTGCTGAAATGGTTGATATACGAGTCCAGTTGGGTTGGCGTAATGTTTTTACGGTTCCTTGTAAAATTGAAAAGAAGAAGCATGGCAAGAGAATAGGGCGGTCTGGAGGTTTGTGTCTTTTTTGGAAGGAGGACCTAGCGGTTTCTCTACGTAGCTATTCGGATCACCATATTGACGTGGTTGTTGGGGAGGCTTCTAGTCCAAAACAGTGGAGGTTTACTGGTTTGTATGGGTACCCAAAGGTGGAGGACCGTCACTTGACTTGGGCACTAATTAAAACCCTAGGGCTGCAGTGCACTATGCCTTGGGTCCTGGGGGGGGGACTATAATGAAATTTTGTCCGTTTTGGAGAAGGAAGGTGGACCTTTACGAAGCAATAGACAGATGGAAGGTTTTCAAGATGTAGTAGATCTCTTCTCTTTTAAGGATATTGGTTACAAGGGTCCTTGTTTCACTTGGAGAGGGGTACGAGGAGGTGAAGTGATAAAATCGAGATTAGATAGGTTTCTGGTTACTCCTAGTTGGCAGGATATGTTCTCGGCTTCTAGGGTTATTCACCAACCGCCTAATAAATCTGACCATCTCCCAATCACTTTAGATGTGCGGGAATGTAGGCCAAAGAAGAAGAAAAAGCGGAAAAAACGTTTTAGATTTGAAGAACTTTGGCTTCGGGATGAGGAGTGTAGTAAGGTTGTTGAGACTGGTTGGAGTGGTGCTGGGGGAGGGGACTCATTCTCCACGGTGTGCAAGAAAATAAAAAACACGAGGAAAGCTTTGTTGGAATGGAGTGAGGTCCGGTATAGGTCTATGAAGAAGGAAATCTGTGAGCTACAAGAGAAGCTATCAGTTTTCTTTGACTCCAATATATCGGCACCACCAGATTCTGAACGTGTAACACTAGAAGAGAGGCTGAATGATTTATTACTAAGGGAACAAGAATTTTGGCGCCAGAGAGCTAAGGTGTTTTGGTTAGCAGATGGAGACTCAAATACGCGCTTCTTCCATCAAAGGGCGAGTAACCGAAGACGGAAGAACATGATTAAGGGGATATTTGCAGAAGATGGTACGTGGTGTACAGATGGTGATAAATTGGAGGAGATTGTGATAAACTATTATCAAACTTTGTTTACATCTTCACAGCCTTACGGTATGAGAGAAGTGACTTCAGTTTTGCCATACTATGTGGATGATGATGTAAATAGGGGCCTAGTGGAGGATATTTCCCATGAGGAGGTGTATAAAGCGCTCAAACAGATGCATCCGGCCAAAGCCCCAGGGCCGGATGGGTTTGCTCCTTGTTTCTACCAGCAATTTTGGTACCTTGTGGGTAATGATGTAACCCTAGTTGTTCGGTGTTTCCTGGAGTCAGACGATATGATGAGTTCGATAAATTGCACGAATGTTACACTTGTGCCTAAAGTGAAGGCGCTGGAATATGTACATCAGCTGCGTCCAATTAGCCTCTGCAATGTGATCTACAAGATTGGATCTAAGATACTTGCAAATAGACTAAAGCCACTTCTGCAGAATCTGATTTCACCATACCAAAGTGCCTTTGTGCCAGGGCGTCTTATTTCAGACAATTCTCTTGCTGCATTTGAAATATCGCATTTTTTGAAGAATCGTAGGAGAGGACACGTTGGGTTTAGTGCTCTGAAACTTGACATGAGTAAAGCCTATGATCGTGTCGAGTGGAGTTTCTTGGAATTGGTTTTACAACAGCTGGGGTTCTGCCAGAAGTGGAGGGAGTGGATTATGAGGTGTGTAAGGACGGTCACATACTCGTTTATAATATATGGCGAGCCTAGAGGTCGTGTCACCCCTTCTAGAGGCCTGAGACAAGGAGATTCCATATCCCCATATCTTTTTTTGCTGTGCAGTGAAGCATTGTCACGTTTAATCCTTGAGGCTGAATCTCAAACCAGAATGCATGGAGTTAAGATTTGTACTGGTGCGCCATCTGTTTCACATCTCTTTTTTGCTGATGATGCGTTTGTCTTCTTCAAGGCTGAGGCGGCGGAATGCGTTGTGTTGAAAGAAATCTTTGAGAAGTATGAAGCAGCATCTGGTCAGTGTATAAATTATGACAAAAGCAGTGTGTCTTTTAGCAAGAATGTGAAGAGATCTATGCAAGATGAGCTTGCAGCTGTCCTGGGAGTGAGTAGAGTTGACAAACATGAAAAATACTTGGGCCTTCCTACAGAAATTAGCTATTCGAAGACGGAAGCCTTTGGGTTCCTTGCTGAGAAAGTGAAAAAGCGTACGCAAGGTTGGAGAGAGAAGACATTAAGCACAGCCGGGAAGGAGATAATGATTAAGGCAGTGGCACAATCTATCCCCACTTACGTCATGAGTTGTTTCGAACTCCCTAAACATTTGTGCTCGGAAATGCATAGCCTCATGGCTAAGTTTTGGTGGGGAGATAAACTCAACGAGAAGAAAATCCATTGGCTAGCCTGGGAGAAGCTGTGTGTGCCCAAATCTGAAGGGGGACTGGGTTTCCGGAATATGGTCATTTTCAATCAGGCTTTACTTGCCAAACAAGGATGGAGGATCCTTCAGAATCCGGATTCGTTGATTGCAAGGATGTACAAGGCGAAGTACTTCCCGACTTGTGGTTTCATGGATGTAGTTGGTGGGAAAAGTTCCTCATATGCATGGAAAAGCATTTTGTATGGTCGTGAGCTATTACAGAAGGGACTCAGAATTCAGATTGGCAATGGTAGCCAGGTCAATGTGTGGACAGACCCTTGGTTACCGTTTCCTCACAGCTTTAGAACTGTTTCTCAACCTATAGGGGGACTGGAGGATCTAACGGTCGAGGCTCTTATTGATCCAGATGATAATGAGTGGTAGATTGAACTACTTGAAGAACTATTCACACCAATGGAGGTGGACATGATAGTTCGGATTCCTTTAAGTGTGAGTAGACCGGAGGACCGCTGGATATGGCATCATGATAAAAAAGGTATGTTCTCTGTTAAAAATTGCTATCATGTTGCTAGAACACTGTGTACATACCTCCAACAATATAGAGTATTTGCTACATCACCAAGCATAAGTAACACCCTCTTTGGGACACCCACAAGCCATGGTGAGACCCAACCGCTACTTGCATCTTGTAGCCCTATGTTCAAGCTACGCTACGGTATCCGGAAGTCGCAAATCCGTCGCCGGGAAGCCACCTTTCCGGCCTTGCCAAGTTGCCTCCACAATATGGTTTTCTAGACTAGAATAGTGGGTTCTTGTCCCACATCTAAGAAAATGTAAAGGAAGAGCACTCCTTCACCTATAAAAGGAGACTCCTTCCCACTTACTCCACTTGCCATTACATCTCATGTAATCCCTTTGGGCCGCAAGGCCCGAACACACTAGTTAAACATTCAAGTGGACGTAGTTTCCCGCTAAGGTGGGAAATGAACCACTATACTTCTTGTGTCGTTCTCTCTCTCTCTCTCTCTCTCTCTCTCTTTAAAGCTAACTAGAGACCCCCTCGGTCACTAACGTTAACATTGGCGCCGTCTGTGGGAAGCCGACACAAAGGCTTCGTCACTTACCATTGAGTTAAGTCATATTAACCGAGCTCAAAATAATTTCTTTCTTTGAGTTATATAATTGAAATTCTTAGCGGTAACTTGTGCCATCGGGGCCGGTCAACGCCCAACATGGCTGGTCAATGCCGGTCAACACGTAGTCAACGCCCAATGAGTGGTCAAAACTTGCAGAAACTACTCAAAACACCAACATATGGGCCGGTCAATGCTTGGTCAACGCCCGGCGGGGTCGGTCAACGCCCGGCGGGGACGGTCAATGCCCATCAAGGCTTGGTCAACTTTTGGTCAACGCCAGCCACACAAAAAAAAAAAAATGGTGCCAAAATTACTATGGACACCCATAGGTCCACTCTAGGCAACCTGCCTCCTTCATTGTTGCATCCAACCGCCAAAGCTGATCATCAGCGCCGAGCTCCAAGTGAGCACCATCACATCCTTCTTGCTGCTCCGCCAAAGGCCTCCGCTAAGCAGTAAGTGCCAACTGCCAAACTTGAACCGCTAGCAAGGCTAATTCCAGCGCCAGCCCAACGTGCACGGTCAGCGACAGAAACCTAGCGGTAACCCAGCAACCCACCGGCAATGACCCAGCGAGCCCTCCGCCAAGCTTTGATTCCACCAACAAGCGTTACCGCCAGCGAGCGAGCCATCCGCTAACGAGCCTACCTCCAACGACCCCTCCGCCGGCGAGGGCTACCGCCGAGCACCATCCGCCAACGGCCTGGCCGAAGAGCACACAAGCGCCAGCGGCAGTAGCAGCTGCAACCTCCAGCAACAACCAGCGGATACTTCGTTAGCCTAAAGCTCCGCCAACCTCCAACAGCAACTCGCACAGCGCCATCCAGCGGCCACCGCTCATCAGCTAGCGTTCAGCGGCTAGCCAATCATCCTCCGCCAGCTCTTCAGCGGCGACGTTTACCGCTAGCAATACCCAACGTTCATTTCTCCACCAACCTCCTCCGCTGGCCAAACGCTCCGCTCCGCCAGCCTCATCACCACCGAGCGGCACCGCTGGAAGTTCACCGCCGAACTTCGCACTTCACCGCCGAGCATCAGCACAGAGCTTCACCGCTGAGCTTCTATCTCCGCTGAACTCTCTGCTCCGGTCATCCCAGAGCTAGGAAGAATCTGCAAAAGTTTGATTTTGGAGAGGCTCTCATCGAAACCTTTGAATGCAAATGAAGGCAAACAAACCCAATTTATGGCAGGAGGGTCTGAGCTTATTGTCGGCAGCTCTCAAGTTGAGGTGAAGTGTCACGGGCCGAGAGGCAGAGCTGGCTAACACAGCGCTTGATGCTCTGGCTGTTACTCGAGGCTGCACGACCTTCCGCTCTCTGCACCAAATCACCCATAGCTTCCACTCCCTGGCATTTAACTAATCTGGGCATTGAATCGATTGACTCCACTAAAATACCCATCTTCAATTGTGGATTGGGATATCAGTTTCTGTGGCAGTCAGACCACTACATTGAAGACAGCTAAGTCTTCTGCTTATCACTCATGCCCTTATTTAACTATAAACTCCACGTCTCTCCACTTTAGCACATTCCATAATAACATGCTATTGGATGTTCATAATGCTAGTTATTCATCTCGGTGCTCTACACATACATGATAGTCTTCTTGTGCATAAAGTGCCTTGCACATGCCTTTGACTAATGCCACTCTTTTCTCCCCTTTTAAAGAAAAGCTCATATAGGCATATAACTGCTACACACATATCAAGATCATCTCACCTATAATATGTCATGCATAATTGACACGTTCATAGTTCATTCATGCATGGTTGCTATGCTTCAATTATCATTACATATTTGACCTATGCACCCATGTCTTCAATGTGTACAATTGTAGTGGAATTCAAATTGGCCTATGTCACTTGCTCATAGCTGCTAAACATACTTGGCCTTTTCATTGAATGAATGCTCTGCTGCACGCTAACTTAGCGCCACATATAAGTGCTCGTCATGCACTTGTCTGCATTCTTGTGTTATCTTAATTTATTTACATATGAAGAGATATTTGAGGCTATAGCCACCACGTGTCCAGTGCCCCTAAGCAATGACCTACTAGGCATCCTTTCTTTGCTTCTTGCATATCCTCATGTCATCTATATATGTGTTTAATTAACTTGTGTACAGGGTGTCACTATCCTCCACGATCAAGTACAAAACAGCAAAAAAAAAAAACATGACCCTTAGCGTATGTTTGACTAGCACTTACTGCCTAAACAATCTAGGCCATATCACGGGCACCGACAATCTAGCTACGTAGCTACACATATATTTGGTCGTCGCAAG
Source organism: Rosa rugosa (assembly GCF_958449725.1). Lineage (NCBI taxonomy): Eukaryota > Viridiplantae > Streptophyta > Magnoliopsida > Rosales > Rosaceae > Rosa > Rosa rugosa. The sequence goes on along the minus strand of NC_084824.1, from coordinate 24,443,783 downwards.
TTCCGTGTACACATTTAATCGTCATGAGCATGTTCAATATGGCATAATCACCAATCACCTCCGCAAGTAACGAAATCATCATCTCTCTACAAAGATGCTTCGTCGGAGCAATGGAGCGTCATGCTTGAACAACTCCAACATGATTTGGGTACTTATATCAATTCCAACTCCAACTCGCTCCAAATTGGCATAAGATAAGTAACTATATCTTCCTTTCTTTACGCTCTTTCAATTTGAGCTAGTGTCATGCCAATCACATGCTTTTACTACTTTAAGCATGCCTACACATATATCACACTTGATATGCTTTTACATGCTTCCATAAACCTTTTAGCATGCCAACAACATTTCGTAGATTTGGCCACACTTTTTAGATCTCACATACTAGATATGCCATGCCTCATATACCGATCTCAATAATCCTTAAAGCAAATCTACAAAAGTGCAAAAATGATATTAGCAACTTTACTACAAGTACATGCTATACACATATGCCATGCTACTACTTAATTGCAACCCAATTAATTAAACATGGGACACTCAAACAAAATATTATTACTTGCTCTATGTGTTTGTCATTTTTTCATGCAGATACAGACTTTACGAGTCTATGGTCTACGACCAACCGCCAAGCGGTAAGGCAACGCCTCATAATGACAATGACCGCTACGCGGCATTGCAGTCAAGTTTCTCCTCCGAGAAATAGTAAAGGGACTAGTTAACACAGCCTACGGCAGCCACTGATCCGGCAGTTAACCCCGACGCTTGGGTACCAAAGATTGGGCTCGCTACTCAACACCCTCTGCTCCGCGCAGCTCCCCTCATCAAACAATTTTCTGACCATCCGGAGGTCTATAGCCAGGAGTGGGGGACTCCTCGCAGGGCCTAGTAGGGGCCCACCCGAAAGGGCAAAAGCGTTCGCTCCGACCAATTCTAGATGGACGACGCACTCGCACTAATTATGCTTGATATACGGCACAAAGCTACGCTTTGGTATCAACCCTCAAGAACACCCTCCTTGACTGGGGACTTCGGGGACTTGTACATACAGCCCAGCATAATTAGCAACGGTCACGCTCATGCCTCAGGGCATCACCTCGAGCTACCCGTTAATGCCTCAGCGGCACCGCCAAGCTTTCGCGCTTGTACCTCAGCGGCACCGCCAGGCTTTCGCGCTTGTGCCTCGATGGAACCGCCGAGCTTTTCGCGCTCGCGCCTCAGCGGCACCGCCGCGCTTTTCGCGCCCGCGCCTCATCGGCACCGCCGAGCTTTTCGCGCTTGTGCCACGATGGCACCGCCGAGCTTTTCGCGCTCGCGCCTCAGCGGCACCACCAGGCTTTTCGCGCTCGCTCCTCAGCGGCACCGCCAGGCTTTCGCGCTCGCGCCTCACCGGCACCGCCAGGCTTTCGCGCTCGTGCCTCAGCGGCAACCCTTGATCTTTCGCGCTCGCGCCTCATCGACACCGCCGAGCTTTTCGCGCTTGTGCCTCGAAGGCACCGCCGAGCTTTTCGCGCTCGCGCCTCATCGGCATCGCCGAGCTTTTCGCACTCGCGCCTCATCGGCACCGCCGAGCTTTTCGCACTCGCGCCTCAGCTGCACCGCTGCGCTTTCGCGCTCGTGCCTCAGTGGCACCGCCAGGCTTTCGCCCTCGTGACTTCCCGCCAACACAAGCTTCCGCCCACGAGCTTACCGCTCACGCCTTCGCGGCACCCCCGAGCTCCCGCTCACGAGCTTACCGCTCACGCCTTCACGGCACCCCCGAGCTTCCGCTCACGCCTTCACGGCACCCCCGAGCTTCCGCTCACGAGCTTCCCGCTCATGCCTTCCCGGCAACCCACGAGCTTCCGTTCATGCCTCCCCGGCATCCCGAGCTTTCGCTCATGCCTTCCCGGCAACCCTTGAGCTTCCGCTCATGCCTCCCCGGCAACCCTGGAGCTTCCGCTCATGCCTCCCCGGCAACCCACGAGCTTCCCGCTCATGCCTTCCCGGCACCCCGAGCATTCGCTCATGCCTTCCAGGCTACCCACGAGCTTCCCGCTCATGCCTTCCCGGCACCCCGAGCTTTCGCTCATGCCTTCCAGGCTACCCACGAGCTTCCCGCTCATGCCTTCCCGGCACCCCGAGCTTCCCGCTCATGCCTTCCCGGTAACCCACGAGCTTCCCGCTCATGCCTTCCCGGCACCCCGAGCTTTCGCTCATGCCTTCCAGGCTACCCACGAGCTTCCCGCTCATGCCTTCCCGGCACCCCGAGATTCCGCTCATGCCTTCCCGGCAACCCCGAGTTTCCCGCTCACGAGCTTTCCGCTCATGCCTTCCCGGCAATCCTCGAGCTTTACGCTCATGTCTACTCGACACACCACACGTTAATGGAACATTGAATTTTTCTACCATTTGTCGTTTACCGACCGCGACAAATCAAATTATTTTTGCGTTCCATTAATACGAGCGAAAACCAAACAGACACAACCGTACGCGCGGTCATCGTTCATGAGTTACAAACGCTTACCTTCGCACCGCTCATGCAACTTACATTTATCATATGCAATCCATACGCTCACACGACCATACGCGTTCTCGAGTTTGTACGTCATAATCGATCATACTCGGCACCATTCGCCTATATGCATCAACATGTATCACGCACCCCATACGTTTATATATGCCAACGCATATCCATACAACTCACATTTGTTGCCCAATGCAACGAGCATTCTACGTATGCCTGTTTTTTGTCTTTGTTGTGCAGGTTAACGAGTCCCTTCTTGCTTACGGAGTTCGGGGACTTATAGGGGCTCCGTACCGCCCGGTTACTTATGCTTGGTGACATCATGTGCATAACTCCCCAACTAAGAAGCTCCTCTTACTTGGGGACTTCGGGGACTTGTACATACCTCCAACAATATGGAGTATTTGCTACATCACCAAGCATAAGTAACACCCTCTTTGGGACACCCACAAGCCATGGTGAGACCCAACCGCTACTTGCATCTTGTAGCCCTATGTTCAAGCTACGCTACGGTATCCGGAAGTCGCAAATCCGTCGCCGGGAAGCCACATTTCCGGCCTTGCCAAGTTGCCTCCACAATATGGTTTTCTAGACTAGAATAGTGGGTTCTTGTCCCACATCTAAGAAAATGTAAAGGAAGAGCACTCCTTCACCTATAAAATGAGACTCCTTCCCACTTACTCCACATGCCATTACATCTCATGTAATCCCTTTGGGCCGCAAGGCCCGAACACACTAGTTAAACATTCAAGTGGACGTAGTTTCCCGCTAAGGCGGGAAATGAACCACTATACTTCTTGTGTCCTTCTCTCTCTCTCTCTCTCTCTCTCTTTTTAAAGCTAACTAGAGACCCCCTCGGTCACTAACGTTAACACACTGGAAGGGGCATCTAATAGGGCATCTTGCTCTAATGGCCCAGTGGGTGCTAATGATAAATACTGGCGGAGTGTGTGGCATAGCAAGGTACCACCCAAGGTACGTATGTTTGTTTGGCGGCTTTTGAAGGGTATAGTCCCAACTAAATGTGCCCTTACCCGTAAGATGGTGCCTACTGACCTAGAGTGTGTTTTCTGCCAAAGTTCTATTGAAGAAGACTTGCATGTTTTTAAGAATTGTTGTGTAATTGCTAGCTTTTGGGCTCTAAGTGAATTGGGTCGGAAAGCCTATAGAGTGGGGGCTACAAGCTTGGTTGATTGGATTAAGAACGTGGTGGATGCATGCATGGTTCAGCAATGTGATTTGTTTTTTGTCTTTCTCTGGGTCATTTTGACTGAGTAAAACAATATATTTTGGAAGAATGGTGTTTTTAATGCAACAAATGCTGCTGAGTGGGCTGTGAAATTCTTACATGATTACCAACAGGTTCACCCCATTGGGCAGAGCAAAAGCAGACGAGCTACGGCTAAGTGGAGGAACCCCCCTTCCGGAAGACTCAAAGTCAATGTGGATGGTAGCTACAGGCCTGAATTTGGAGATGGTGGAATTGGTATAGTAGTACGTGATGATCACGGTACTTGTGTGGCAGCTATGGCAAGATATTTCCCTAAAGTGCTTTCTGCTTTTCATATGGAGGCAGAGCCCTTTAAGGCAGGACTTCTCTTGGCTATCTACCAAGGGTGGGATGGGTTTGAACTTGAAAGTGATTGCTCACTGATGGTTGCTGCGTTGAACCAGAATATGGAAGACAGATCTGACGTTGGGCGTATTATCGACGATTGTAAGTCATATTTGACATCTTTACACTCAATTCAGATTACTCATGTCTTTAGAGAAGCAAATGGTGTCGCTCATAGATTAGCACACCTTGCTAGTTCGGCTTACTTAGATGATGTTTGGCTAGATGAGGCACCTGTGATTATCCAGGATGTCCTCTATGAGAATTATTGTAATCTTAATAGAGGTCAAGGCTCTATGTCCCCCTCGAGATATGTTCTAAATTCTAATATAATAAGTCAGGCGTGGGGATGAGCCTCCCAGCTAGGCTGGGTTCCAAACCCCTTTCAAAAAAAAAAATAAATAAATAAAGAATTTGGAGATAAATATGTTTCAAATATTGTAATTGAATCAGAGTGGGTTACAAGTTTATATACAACTCTATGCTAATCTCTCCTACGTGAAAGTAGGGATAACTATAGTAAAGTATCATAAACTAACTATACATATCTTTACTGCTATTCAATCATATCCTAGAGTATCAGCTCTGATTCCTTTCCTTAATACTCCCCCTCAAGTTGGTGTGTATGTTAAGAACACCCAACTTGCTTCAAACCAAGAGGCTTTGTGAACAAATCTGCAATCTGCTGTCTGCTCATTAGTCCGAACATGAATGGTCTTCACAAGCCCTCTTTGAACCTTCTCGCGCACAACATGACAATCAATGTCAATGTTCTTTGTCCTCTCGTAAAAAACAGGGTTTGAAGCAATGTGGATTACTGCCTTATTGTCGCAAAAGAGCTGAACTGCTTCTCTGTGATCAACATGTAAATCACGCAACAATGCCAATACCCAGGTGATCTCACAACAAGTAATAGCCATCGACCTATACTCTGCCTCTGCACTTGATCTAGAGACTGTTCCTTGCTTCTTACTCTTCCAAGAAATCAGTGCCTTCCCTAGAAACAGGCAGTATCCAGTTGTAGAGCGTCTAGTGTCTCTACACCTCGCCCAATCGGCATCACAATATGTTGTAAGTTCTATGCGTCCATGAGAAGGTAGTAAAATTCCCTGACCTGGTGTGTGCTTGACATACCTCAAAACTCTATAAGCAGCTTCAAGATGTGGTTGTCGAGGCTTGTCCATGTATTGACTCAAAATGTGTACTGCATAAACCAAGTCAGGCCTTGTAATCGTTAGGTAAATGAGCCTACCAACGAGTCTTCGATACTGAGAGACATCTTGTAACAAAACTCCATCATCTTTAGTTAAGACCAAATTCTGATCAATAGGGTATTTGGATGGCTTGGCACCCAAGAATCCGGCATCTTCAAGCACCTCCCGTGCATACTTGCCCTGTGAAAGTACTATACCTTGCGGTGGACGTGCCACTTCAATCCCAAGGAAATAATGCAGTGCTCGCATGTCCTTGAGCTTGAAACGTGCTGCTAAAAACTGCTTTGTAGCTTCTATGTCTTGTAGATTATTCCCTGCAACAATTACATCATCTACATATACAAGTAGCACTGTGATCTTGTCTTGAAACTTTCGAATGAACATAGAATAATCTGACCAAGATTGAGTGAAACCACCAGCTTGTAATGCTCTTGAGAGTTTCAAAAACCACTGCCTTGAAGCTTGCTTGAGGCCATACAACGATTTATGGAGCTTGCAAACATGCTGATTCTCCCCCTTACCTCCAAAACCAGGAGGGAGCTTCATGTACACGTCTTCAGTGAGGTCTCCATTCAAAAAGGCGTTGTTAACATCAAGCTGGTGAAAGTGCCACCCTGATGTAGGACGAGAATGGACCCAGTTTAGCCGAAAAACCATAAAAGTAAAGAAGCGGTGTAGAATCAAGAAGAGCGATTGGAAAATAGGTAACTCACTCGTAATCAGGTTACTAGCCGCTGGAATATTCAAGAAGATTTGGTTTTGGACTTTTCGGGTTTCTCGTGCGAAAAGTCAGGTTTTGATTTTGAATCAGATTTGACTAACTTTTGGCCAGAATGTCTGTTTGAAACGCATGATACCTTTCCAGAATGGGAACGACGAGATCTTCAAGACTCACTTTAGTGAGCCCTCAGATTTAGGCCAAAATGTTTCGTCTTAATTATCTGATTCATGATTTAATATTTTTAGGTTAGTTTTACATTCTTTTTATTTTAGGTTTTCTAGTTTATTTTGGATTTGTTTTGTTTTAATCCGTGGGCTTTAGGGTTTCATTGTTAGTCGCCCTAGGGTTTCTTTTCCCATATATAAGCAACCTTAAACAGCTGCAGAACGATCTTTTATCAA